>NW_008825554.1:1015870-1021936 GCF_000699105.1 Pygoscelis adeliae
ACACTGCTGCGTGACAACACACACAAGCCTAGGTGTCCATGGAAGACCTAGAAGTCCACAATTTTCTCCTCCTGACCAGAGGTGCTTTCTTCTTTTTCCCAAAGCAATGAAATCAGTGGAATTCATAAAAAGCAGAGATCTGCTTAAAAATTTATTACACATTACTATAATAAATAATCCACATTTCTGCAATGGAACTATTTCCTTTATTTACCAAACTTGTTTCACTGGCACTTTTGGAGTAAGGTGAAGTACTGCACCCCATAAAGACACCTAAAACTTTCACAGAGGGTTTGAGAGGCTGTATCTGGGCCTGGGCCACCATGTAGGAATGCGAAGAGAGCAATGCCACAAACCAGGCAGTAGAGGTGAGAAAATACAACAGATGAAACAGATGGGGATCAGTGTGTGCATTCAACAAAACCATATTGCTTTCAAAACAATCTCACAAAATGCAGAGGTAATAGTCTGCCATCAAGCACTTCACACAAATTATCTGGTCTTCACCTTCTCTGAAGGGGGACAAACCCCAGAAGGTGCTGGTGGCACAACTCTAGTACACTGCCTTTAGTCAGTCCTCGTTCTTTGTTCTCACAAACATTACAAAGGAAACCTCAGGCAAGACCTTTACACGGCATCTTCTACAGCAAACGTGAAGAGCTACTAAGAAGGGATGCCCATGCACATCACTTTTTCCACCCTCAAGTTTTACTTCATCTGCAGAACAATCATCTGCTACTGATCAATTCTCTTCTCACAAATGCCAGCATGCATGAAATGGAAGCCAATACATTTATCACCGCAGCTTCTTCTCTTCTATCATGATCCAGCAAATGTATCAGCAGTACAGCCTATCTTATCTCCTGTATGTTGACGGTTCCCAGTAATGTTCTCACGGTGCTGCACTGGGCAGACCAGCATACGGCATCCAAACTCCCTCAAGGCACTTCTCCTTGGACAGGGGTTGGGTTCCACACAGGCCCCTAATGAACCTATCCACAAATACCTCCACAGAACTGGATGCACTTCAGGCAGGGATTCAAAATAATTCTGCCAATCAACATAATCAGCATACTGTGTGCTCTACTAAATTCAGCAGAAACGGATGGCTGAACAACTGTGCACACATGTACTCAGTCAATCCAAATTTGTTTGACTTGGCAACTCAGTAACATAGAGAACAGCTATTACGGTACGACTGTCCTTGGCCTAAGACATGCTTCAGGGCAAGCTCTACAAAGTTTGAAGGAGATATCTAACAACTAGGAATCTGGAGGAAGGGCGGGGGGGAGAGACTAAAAAGAACAACGCCAACAGTTACCTGACATCATCCTGAAGCATTTACAACACTGTAAAACTATGCGTCCTTATCTATCGTTCATTCTGACCAAGTGCTTCTAAAACCTTACTGTAAATGATAAAGGCTAGCGATCTAGTAAGTATGAAGTTCTTGCTCAGGAAAATCAAGTGAAAGCAACAAGTCTTCCAGAAATTGATACATTTAGGATATGATTTTGTCCTGTGACTTGCTGGACACAGGACAACACGGTAGCAAATGAATACCATTTTTTCTCTTTTCTGAATCTATGCAGCACCCACCATACCCTTATTCAGTTACCACATTTTCATATATATCTATATATTTATTTTTATATATATATACACACACACGCAAGCAGGCCTTTTAAGTACTCTAAGCAATTCTCCAAAGACAAAAGACAGGATTGACCCTCATGTTCTGACAGATTTCATTTATACACTGCAACAACCATAGCTACTTTTCAGTAAAAAAATGAAGAGAGGAAAGACACTTTCAGTTTCACATGAAAATAACCTTTCATTTGTACATTATTTCTAAATGTACTATTTATACTCATGAGAAAAACAAAAACAAAATCTCATGTTTTGAAGAAGTCTATTAAACCAAATTTCCAAACCGGATGTTTTACGGTTAAAAAAAAGAGGAAGAAATCTAGATTCTTCTGACAATGTACTTTATCAAGCACTTGTTCAAAGGTTAACAACAGACCTTTTAAAATGTTCTTTTTACCAAGTCAAGTCTATCCAATATCTGAAAAATACAGAAGCATGGACTCATCTAATAAAGATGAAATTACAGATTTTGAAGTTATGTGAATACTAATGTATAAAAGACAAGGGGTGCACAATTTTTCAATACTACTAAATAGCAGAATACAGTGCATTAGTTAATTTGAATAACACCAGGCAACTATTCAGCCCACTCTTGTTTGGGGAGAAAGTGAAACAATTCCACACAGTTGTCAGCTGTTCTGGACGTTCCTCCAACTGCAGCGGAAACAACTTGAGTCAGTGTTGCCACACATTGTGCTGCTCCTTCCCTTGCACCAACACTCCTCAGATCCTGCAAGAAAGTCAGGGAAAGCCAAATAGGCAGAAAATTGCTGCTACAAAAAGGAAAGGGCTTTCTGCTGCTGTAGCTTGGTACACTAGCTTTCTGTGGGGTCAGAGGAGTGCAAATGTCAGCACAAGAGGAGGAGTAAAGATATGCAGCTAAAAGCAATTACTGTGCAAGCAATACTGCTTACATTTAACACTAAAAGCACCTTGGAACTATGACTGCAGACATTAAATAAAACTATTCTCTGAAAAAGAAGAATTTCTGCTTAAAATAATATTAGTAATAAAAACTATGGCTCCAGTCAACGATAATCATCAACCACCATGCCTCTCCAAGCACTAAGCGCAGCAGCACAGAGTGTGAAACAAGGTAGAATTAAAAAAATTGCCCTCCTATTTTCATGACACATTAAATACAAAAACCATTGTACTTTAACAATCTTAATTTGAGGAGTGTCAGAAACAAATCCTTCTGTAATGTGTATTATTACAGTAAGAAATGAGCTTAAGGTGTATTCTTTAGCTTACCGATCTTTGGCTCCTCCCACCCTAACTAGACCATCTGCCACATTCAGCATAAGAGAAAAATTTGACCTCCTGGCTCCCAAATTGGTTTCAATACAACCAGATTTTTTAGTATATAGCCTCTTTCCTATGCTTTCATTTGAATACATTATTAAGGATAAAGAAAGAAGTCTTAAACTTCATTAGTCATAATAGTCTTTCCTACTTAGTCAACCAATCATGAATAATAACTCATCTAATCCTCTCAAATCATCTTTCCTAAAAAGCTCGTGAAAATGGATTAGCCTTGTAGTGCACAGCAGATTATTTCACTTACAGTCTATTGTATCAAAAGGTGATAGGCGAAGAATTTTAACCAAGGGCCTTTTATTAAGACACAAAACATGCCTTCGGGCCTCAATTTAAGCTGGAGGGCACTGGCAAAAATAATGCCATAATATCACATGAAAAAGAAAAACACGAAGGTAACCATAGCTTCAACCATTCAACACTCCTAGGGAAATGAAGCCTTTCTCCTCCTTAAGAGAGCCTAAAACTCAATACAGATCACAGAGTACAAGCCCAACACATTCCCTGCAAGCAAAACTTAAGGAATTTAGTACCTGCAATTTTCTCTGTTTAACTTCTAGTCTTCATTTATGGTAGGTTGCAAAACTCTCACAATAATCTGAAGTGACAAAGATATAAGCAGGGTGACTATATTCAGAAGAGAACCAGTATCCTTTTTGAAAGGAGAAGGAAAAGAATTTGGGTGGACAACAATTTTTTTTTGTATTTGGGACATTATGGGATTCTCAAGGTAAAAAACTCAAGTTCATTTCTTTTTTTCTTTTTTTTTTTTTAATTCAGGCAATAGATAAAGTTCTACCATTTCCTCTGTCAATCTGTGGGCTAAATACTAGATGTTTTATCTGAACAAAGATGTAATCAGTTTATTTGTCGAAATGAAAATAAGCTAGGAAAAGCTGATTAAATATATTGTTTAAGTCGAGTGAGAAGTGCAGCAATTCCTATTATCACCATGCTAAAGGAAACGTAGCTCAGACTTTACAACATAAGAAATGACAGAACAAAACTCCATAAAGTTACTCTCTAGATCTCTCACAATAAGCAAGAGCATCAAAGAAAACTCCTCGCCTTTACTTCCATACGTAGACATTTTGTATTTACCAGTCTCATACCACATTTGCAGCTGTAAAAGAAACTGTATGGATTTTTCTTTGCCCAGTATCAGAAAGAGCTCAATTATTGCAGTTGCTGAAATCTAAAGTCTAAAATTCCACAGATAACAAATCAAGGAAATTTAAGTACTCCAGACTTTACGAAAACTGGTTACAGGCTTTTACCATTCCAAAAGAGAAGCTAAGGCAGGGCACTACTGACAAGACCCCCACTACTCATACACGTGTCAGATTACTGTCGCACAGGAACTTTACTGAAAAGTTTAAAAAAAATGGAAGTGCGAGTTCATGCCTGACTAAATGTGAAACCTCCTCAGCGTGCCGTTAACTGCAACATCGATATATGGAATGTATTAGCTACAAATGTAAAGCAAGAAATAACACAGGCCAGCGTCACTCCTGCCATGACAGCTATGGTCCCTCCACTACCGGACTATACTATTAAAAAACAGAGTATTTTTTGTAAGAGTGTTAACTTTTTCTGATCTAGATGTATAACTGAGTTCCTCAGTAAATCACTTGCTTGTCAGCATCCCAACACCATGCATACCTCAATTTCTAAGACAACTAAACCACCACATCAGACAGACTGTGCACAAAGATAAACCTTTCCTGTACCAAGGCTGATCAGCCTACTGAAGTCTCAAGCTTCCCATTATAGCCGTTTCCCTCACAGCCTTGGAATAGGTTCCTGTATCTTTTCCTTTGTTTTTTTTTCCCCTTGGGATAGAACTGACCCCTTGCCCTAAAGTGGGCAACCGGTTGTATTTCGCATGTATTAAATACCCAATTTTACTAGTCAGACTAGCCTCCAGCTATGCCTGCTATGGGGGGAAAAAAAAATCACTGGTAGAGGAAATAGCCTCTTTCTCTCCACGCATCTCATCTGGCAGCAAGGAGTGGGAGAAATAGTAAAATCTGCTAATACAGAGCTATCTTCATTATTCTCATTGCAGCATACTCTTTCTTATGCTCAGGCAGGCAGAGAAGGAGGGCCTGCTGCAAATTTTGGCTCCTTCATGCTTTCAGCTAGGAGACGAGAAAAGAATTTGCCCTCTACCTTGCAATGAAAAGCAGACTCCAGGAACCTCTTTAATTATCATTATTGTGGGAGTGTGGTCAGGAAGATAATAAATCGGACTGCCGTTATCACAGGTGTACAAAGCAAGGGAAGTGGGAGGAAAACAGGAGTTAGACTGCTGCAACAGAAATAAAAAAATTCTCAGGGTACGGAAGGGAGGAGGGCAGGGAAGGTGAGGTAACAGCCACAAATTTATTTCTGACCAGAAAGAAAACAAAATATTTGGCTACAAATTCCTTACAATACACCTAGGATGCAAACATACAAATAAACAATTCCCCAACTAACCCTTAAATCCATTTTTGCAGAACTACATTTTTATAATAAAATATTTTGTCTTTGGCAGGCTGCCTTGCTGGATTACAAGGGGTGCTTATTTACACTGCAGTTACTTGGTAATGACATAATCAGAACAAACTGAGGAAAACTTCACATCTAATGAAACACAAATTCTTCCAAGTTTTCCTGTGAGGGTTTCTGTGCATAACACTGAACTGGAATTTGAGAGGTCTACGTTCAATTCCTGGCCCCAGACACATGCTTCCTGTAAGACCCTACGTGCATGTGCATGCACACACCAAGCATTTGTATTTGCTCACACAAAATAATTTTCTCAAGCAGAATTGAACATGTCATTTAGCTGTGAATGCACACAAAGGACTATTTGCACTAAATACATTATTTAGTATGACTTCCAAGATTAAGATGAAACTCTTGCAAGTTTTTAGCATGTCCATCCTCAGTCCTTGACTTACAAGGAAAGGACATTCTAACTAGCAGAATACACTACATTCCTTTAATCATATCACGAGATACATGAATTTACATTTTAGATACCCAACTGTACAAATTCATATGTGGAAAGTATTGATGTGTGTTAACAAAGATTTACAAAGTCAA
>NW_008825554.1:1021958-1028018 GCF_000699105.1 Pygoscelis adeliae
GGGGGAGTGGGGGAAATCCAATTTGAGCTGCCAAATTACTCACTATTTCAATGCAGATTCAGTGAATTTTTAAGAAAGGCAAATACAACAGGTTTAGTCCAATCCAAAAGGTGTTTCTTATACATGAGCCATAACCTGGCAGGACCTGGAAATACAGTCATGACTGAGATCCTCTATGCTAGAAAATGACTGAGTATATTCAGAAACCTACAATTTTAGCAGAAAACAAGTGGAAACTTGTAGATACTGAGTGATGAGGGAAACACATGAAAACAATAAGACAATGGTCATTGACATGACTGAGAACTGTTCTAACAAATCACCATTCTAACTATTACCAGGGATTTCTTCCCCCCACAGGCTTTGCGTAAAAGAACCGAAGAAACAAGGATTCAAACTGCAGATGTCCCCAACGTTATTTTCCACATGCCAAAACAGTAGAATGACAGAAATGTCAGAAAACTACATGATTTTTATGATACTTTATTTTACCTCAGAATTAATCAAATTTGGATATGGTTGCTTGAGAAAAGCGACCTAAAAAACCAGACTTACTTAGCAAATACAGTTTGTTTGGTTTTTTAAAGAAAAACTGCTGAAACAGACATCCCATACAAAACACTTCTAATTCCAACAACCTGTATTTGCATTACATTACTACATTATTAGTTCATATAGAATATTGAATATTCATATACTAATGCCAACTTCTTGTTAAATTGTTTTATGGTTAAAATTCAATATTTCACAACTTAAGGGGCACATAGCTACAATCTCTCTTTTCAAACCAATTTCTCTTTAAAGATAGCATCAGAAAATTGAGGTTCATACAAAGCACAAGACATACTATTACGAAATCCAGACAGAGAAGAATTGACTTCTGATGATTTAAGACAATCTAATTAATGGGGACTTTATTATTCTGCTTAGATCTTACATAGGCAATTATAGGCCATGAAATAAGCTGCTATGACCTTTTGCAGAATGAAAGTACCAACGTTGCTTTACACTACAACATATGAAAGTTAATTGGTCATAAAACTCAGAGAGCATTTGAAAAATGAACGGCCACATAAAATTACTGTAGTGCACGAAATCCCCAATCAGAACTTGTGCTATGCGTAGAGTCAGAGTCAGTCTCTGCCTCTCATATGAATAGATGCAATCTCAGCAACCAGACACAATAAATACAAGAAGGAGGGAATGGCAAGCATAGCAGCAACACACAGAATTAATTCCAGAGGCTAGGAATCACATCATGAAAATTATTTCATTATTTTAACTTGTTAATTATTCATGCAGCAGAGATATGGGAAACGGCAGGAGAAAGCTAATAAAAGAGGAAGCAACTGAGAAACACTGACGGAGAGGATTAGAAAGGTATAAAAGAAAAGTTATGAAAAACAGCGGATGAGGAAAGAAAGGGATTTAGGGTAAGGTTCCACATTCAATAGCAGAGCCAACCTAAGGCATTCCTTTTGTCTCCCCACCCCTCGTTACTCCTGGTCTAGCATTGTGGTGTACTGCTTCCTCCTTACTAACAGGCACAATCATTTGTAAAACTGTACTATGAATCAGCTAGGGCCGAAAAATAACCTGATCAAAAAAAAGTTGACACAACTAGGAGGAAAATACAGAAGCAGAAATGAGCAGCTGCAAGGGAAAAATAGGTCATGCCAACACTTCTCCCAACAAAAAGGTGCAACCGTGGGCTTAAAGACCAATGCCTATGTTCAGACCATAAAAACTATGGTCTTGTAACTTGTAGTGCTACATGCAGAGCGAAACACGTTTGGATCACATCAGGTGACAAACACTGAAAAGAGGAGTTACACAGCAAAAGGTAGCCAAAGCACTCGGTTGATGTCGGGGAATACATTTTTCAGAGGAAGCGTGTACCCTTCACTGAAGAATCCACCAGTGCAGTACACTTCCAGCTGCTCTTAGCGACTCACTTCCCCACTGCATCCTCTTCAAGCCAAATCTAGGATTCCATGTGCATGGTCTGCAGTCTACTGTTCAGGTGCATGTAACACAGAGAGTCACAAAGCATGATGCTATATTGCTTAAATGCATGAAATGGACATGCAATAAAGGGGGATCATGAACTAGATGATCAAATGCCAGGGTAGCAGTACATGGTACTACCTGGTACACAGTAATATTGGTACTTCAGGTAGAGACTTAGTGCCTACATTTCTGAGATTCAAATGGAGTCTTCTATAACAATAGCAAATATGCTCCATTCCCTCTTCATCCAATTTCATCCTTAAGAGGTATCTTCCTTTACCATCATCAAATTCAAACATTTAAGGACAGAAAGGCCAAAACTAGATCTTTACTTCTATTCAGATTCTGCTACTAGATACCGCTGATGCCATTTTTGGAGGCACTGAAGAGAGTGCAGAATCAGTTACAGGGTAGAAGGATAGAAATTAGTCAAAAATAGCAGGTTAGGAAGTTTTCTTACTCATTTGTGATATGTTTATGTCAATTCAACTTTTGGGGGGAGGTTAGGGGGGAGTGCAACACAGGACACGTAATCTAAAAGTGCTTGCAGCTACATTTGTAAAGCTGTTTTCATTATAAACCATTATTCATTTAAAAAATCAGACTAAAAATTTTCACACTAAGTAAGTACAGACAGTTTTAGAAACTCTTTTTTACTACTATTAACAACACAAGTTAAAAACCAGATGAGGCAAAGAATCCAAAACCGTCCTCTGAAAGCTCAGCTTAAATTTAAAAACCATAATTTCGTAACATTTGGAATGAACACCCTAAGCATATGATCCCAGGTACTACTTAACATCCACTTGATCTCACAAATGAACCTAAATTCAAACTCACTAGTATGAAATGTCCTAGTCATTTCAACAGTTACCCATTCAAGTGCCCTTAAAAACAGCTTTTAACACTAGCATTTAAAATTATTTCATGTTCAAAGACAATTATTAACTCAAACAATTGTATAAACCTGTACAATAGCAGCTTTTCACTTGACTGGACTTGAACAATAAATATCACAAATAACCTCCAGGTAACAGACATCTCTTTTACTATTTTTGCTGTTAACACTTTGAAATTAAAGAAAAGATGACTACAGGGAAATAATTCATACATAAAAGAAAACTGCAAAGAAAAAAGGAATAAGTTTTTCTCTACATTTACTGGGGATAGTAACAGGTGTAAATCGCCACAAGGAAGATCTAAATTCAGTATTAGGAAAGAACCCTCATGACAATAACAGTTAAGCACTATTAACAACAGTTAAGTTGCCTAGTGAGATTGCGTAATTTCTATTATCTGAGGCTTTTATAGGTTTCAAAAGCCTCCTTTAAATCAGTTCTGACAAACTTCACCAAGCCTATTTTATTCAAAGAGATGGCAACCAGCTACCCAGTTTCCTGCTTGTATTAGTTTTCTGATGGTTTAGTGAACTGAATCAGCAAACACCTGACATGCATCAGAGATGGCACAAAGGAAGTACTAATAATACATGCCCAATGTCAGGACTTTAACCCTCAGCAATAATGAGTTATGTCAGCTCACCACATCTCCTAAGACTGTATCTTAAAAAACAGATTAAGCAAACAGATTAGACAAACATCTGCTAATAAATCTGTAAGTACAATTTATCCTTCCTGGGGCTGAGAGGAGTAGACCAGAATTCTTGAGGTCATTTCCAGCACCACTTTATTTAAGCTTTAAAAAAGCAACAGAGAGCCCATTTTGAACCCATTTGGTGAAACTTTTAACAAAATATTAAACTGAAATTTCACTTAATGTATTAAAAGAGATAAATATTTGCTTGCTTAGCATTACCACAATTAAATGCTATGTCTAACGTAGCATGCATTTGTCTCACCTGTGTTTCCCATGTAAATACCCCCTTGCTGAAAGGATAAGCCTAAGATGTCTTCATCATTTCACTTTTAATCTATAAGTGTGAATTCAATTTTCAAGACCTTACATCTTTTAAGAAAAACTGCCAAACGTGTATTAACTGTAAAATGCTGGCTGTACATACCGACTTCTTGAGTTTGCTAATACACACCTCCAGTTTTACTCCTATTGCTCAAAGCTCACCTGAGCACGAAGACTGAAAACGACTGGTAAGGGTTCAGACCTCTTTGACCAGAAATGGAACTGGAATACTAGGAGTCTTACAGGAGACTTGCAAGGTGAAATTAAGTTCAGAAGTTACATAGAATCATTAATCTCACTGTTGATGCTTCTTATTCCATCATTTACACCAGCCTGTGATTGCAGGTCTGGTAGACATTCACGTCCTGTTATGTGTAGGAGACTTCAGGGAAAGGAAAAAAAGGTAAAAGACAGCAAAACATAGCTGTACTCTAATCAACTGGCTGATATTAGCGAAGATTTCCTCACTTAAATATCCTAATTCCCTTTTATTAATGCATAAGCTTATTTCTCTGGTTTACTCAAAGGAAATACTACTTCGTCAAGCACACATATAGTTTTCACTTTTTCACAAGTTATTCAAGCACCTCTCCCTGTGACTCACTCTAATATACCTGCAGCATATTGGTCAGAAAACAAGGAATCCATTGAGAAGCTTGAAAGTTGGAAAAAAAAAATACTTAAATGTCAATACCATATTTCATTTGATAAGCTTGTATAGACTTCATGCGTCACCTGCTCTGGAGACCACGCAGAAAAGGAATAAATACAATATATCACCTTGACCATTTTGCCTATTCCTTTTCCCAGACGACCATGAATGCTTCAAATAAGAGAGACTCTTCTCCTATTTGCACAGGACAAAACATGCTACATTAGGTTGGACTTTCAAGACGACTTATACGTATGGAAAATTCACCATCACCAAGTACAACTCAGATCAAGCGGTACAAATGGAAAACATCCTAACCCAGTTGCTAAGTGGAAAACTAATTTGTCATAAAAACAAAGTTTTTGTCAATTATTACATTCATACTCGGGGAAGGGAGGGTTGTCAACATATGTTCATCTTCATTTGCTTACTAATAATTATTTCCATATGCATTCAAATTCCTGGTCATTAACACAGCATTTTGTTGATTCTTCCTTCCCAAACATACACATGCCTAATGCTCACATACACACAGAGCTTCACTGCTACCAAACCAGGGACAAAGCCAAAAGAGACCGGTAGCTCTATATTTTCTATATATGCATACATGAAGCAGAGCAAGTCATGAAAAAGCAGAATAACTTCGTAAGATACCCCAAAAAATCAACAACAAAAAGTGACCATTACACATGTAAAGAGCGAAGACAACATCTTCTGTACGGACAACACACTTCAGAGCACTAAAACAGACCTCTCAATCTAGACATTATAGGAAATCCCTAGAAGCCAAAACCGGCTGACTTCCCACCAAAACACATGCTTTCCACCAGAATTCCAAATTTTCTCCAGAGACTTCTGCCAGAATATAATTTTGTCACTGTTTGCTGGGAAACCATACTAACGCATATTCAGAAATTTAGGACAGTGTTCAGAGGAAAAACCTCCCTTTTGTCCTGATAGTTATAATGACCCTTTTTGTAGTATTTCCAACACGATCAGATAAAACAAAATACAGTATAGTTCATCTTGTGACTGATGTAATGTGGGCAGGGAACAATACCGTGGAAATGAAAAAGCCAAGGATCTTTGTCTCTTTCTAGACGGATTGCCAAGTCTTAATAGTTGGAGGGAAAAATAGCTTAGCATCCCAAACAAAACACTGCAATGCATGTTCATTATTTCAATAAAGTCACTGCAGCTTTTGGCAACCCCATAGGAAACTTAGACCCTTCAAAGGAAGCCCAAGCTAAAAAGCTAGAAAACCACCCCAGTTTAAAAATCACAGAAGAAACAAGTAATTCACTGGCTCTAGAAAGAAACCCCAAGGAGTTCACCGCTCGCATTACAACCAATGCTGAAAAGATAACCGCGACAATAACTAGCCACAAACCTGTAAAATGCCGTATTTTCTCGTCACCGCCACCGGTACTTGGCAGCGGGCGGGGAAGGCGCGACCGGCGGCTCGGCCGGGGAGGCAGGCC
>NW_008825554.1:1029719-1046600 GCF_000699105.1 Pygoscelis adeliae
ACGGCCCGGCCTTGAACGCCCGGCTTGCGCGGCTGCTCGAAACTGCAACGCGGAAAGACGGTTTTGTTTAAAATGCGTTATCTATCAGAAGCGATACAGGGAGGAGTTTGTATTTGCATTTGAATTCTTGCGGTTCATTTTTTAGAGTGCGGAGGGGTGGTGTTTTGCAAGACGAAGAGGTAAAACCATGTAATTTTTGTTAGGGTGAAAAATGAAATTCCTGGCAAAGCCACGCAGTTCCGGGAATTGGACTCTAAGGAAGAAGTAGAATAATTCATGAGGTGATCTGGTCCATGGCTAATGTGCATCACATTAGCTGGGACAGTTAGGACTAAACTTTGGTTCGTTTTTTAGGACTAAGCCTCCCTTTGTCTCTCCCCGCAGCTGCTTTTTTCCATCCTTTCATCTCTTTTATTTCTCCATCATAAAAAAATCCTAAATATAGCGTGATAGGTAAGGGAACGTTTCTGTTCTTTGAATAATATATGAAGTGCCTGTACCCACTTAAAAATCAGATTTTGCAAAATGAGTCATTTAATTTTGCATAATACATTGTTCTTCTAAGTGCTTGCTTACTGGCAGAAAGGTTTAGATTTCACATGATAATGGTTATTTATAGGCAATGACATGGCTTTGGAGGAACCCATTTGGAAAGAATAGGTGGTTTGTATGGAGGATTTTCATCTGTTTGAACTAATTGTAGAAACGAGGTTTTATAGATGTGGACTGATGGCCATTTCACTCTGAGCTACGAAGTTAACAAATGCACCTTGTTCTTTTGCAGAACGGCAATCCCACGTTGTCTCATGGCGGGCCACAAGGACGTATGGACACATGAGAGAGGACACTGGATCAACTGCCTCGTCTTAAAAGCGTTCTTCAGCTGTTTTTCTCCCATTTCGTGAAATAAAAATGTTACAAGCATTCACAGTATGATTTTATAATATATGCATGCAATAATTCAAAATATATAATAAGCACTTAATAATTCACAGTAAAATAACATACTCAGCCTTTTTTTTCCCCCAGTAATTAAGGTATGTCAGGTTTTCTTCTGCATTCTTTGACAGTTTACTCATATTTGGCCTGCTTACATTAAATCAACGGTGCATTTAAGTTACTGATAGAACTCCACCAGCTTCACTGGAGTCAAGATTTCCCTCCCCTATTCAGTTTTCAAAATCACATTTGGTTCTTTCTTACTAATAACAAATCAGTTTTCTGTACTCAGGTAGGAGGATTTTTACCCTAGTCAGTCTAAAATTGAATTTATGAACAACATACCATGTTTTGTACAGAAAAAAAAAAGCATAATCTTGCTTTCACTGCATATACATAGTATATATTTCAATCCTACAAAGTCAAACTATAAATAAAGATTATTGATAATGTGTTCTACGGTTCCTATCAGCTCTACGTACTTCCCATCTGACTAGCTGAAACTAGTTCTTTAAGGTCATATAGCAGTCAGTCTGAGCTAGTATATCCTTAAATAACATAATCAGCATTTTCCCTCGCTAATAACCAAATTATCTTTGATCTCTAATTAATGTTACCGAAACACCTTTAAGGAATCTGAAATACCTCCTTGTGAAGTACGTATCGATTTTTCTAGGCAGTGACTGATTCCGTAAGCGTTCTCCTCTCAGGACACAAATTACTATTTTTAATACAGAAATTATTAATATTAGCCAGGTGATGATTTCTTGTACAAGTTTATGAGGAAGAATCCCACCTCAGGATGATAGACAAAGCCTTAGAATTACGGCGTAAGTCACATGTTTTCAGCCTAAATACATTTGTTACAAAAAGAATACATGTTCTATACCTTATATCCTGCCTATTCTGTCTGCTGTCTTGTCTTGCTGCAAGTTAAGAGCTTGTAGCACAGGAAGGAGGTTTTTATTTATTTTTGTTATAGAGGCATAGCAACACCAAAGTGTTCATTCACACCATTTTGTTTGAATTAAGTTGTTTTCCTTGTGAACCATGGAGTTCTTTGAGCACCACAGTGCTGCACTCCTTAAATGCATCATATGACATCATGAGGTGCCATAGTTCACCTGCGTAAGCCCTGTGTATTGTGGCTGCTTTATTGTGGCAGAAACAGCCTTTAATAGAGACTACCCATCAGAATTTAGGGAGCCATCCTAAATGGCTCCCATCTAACCCATCCCATTACCCATCTAATTTAGGGAGCGTTAATAAAGTTTCAATGATTCTTTTCACATTTACGGTTTATGTCTTTTACGCATCGTTCTCATTTTCAGGATGCTGTCCAGCAAGGAAGAAGCGTTGCTGATGACTGGATTTATCACAAAGAGGAGCACTCACGTGAAACCAGAGAGATGGAAGATCGCAAAATCAGAGTTAGTTTAGTTTCCTGGTTACTGTGAAAAGAGGATGAAATCACACAGGTACACCAGCAAGACGTTCTGCTGGGCTAACCGCACGGCATGGAGTGCCACTGGGGCACAGCCAGCTAACACTGGCAGAACTGAACAGTCTGAACAGAAGAGGATGCTTTTCCCACGTTCTTACACAAAACGGAAAATAAGGATCCTCAAAGGCATAACATGCTTGTACTTCGAAAACACCCTAAGAACACAGGAAATACTTATTTGTTCGGGTACATGATCAAGCCAAGCACAAGAGAGTTTTTAGCTTTTCTTACCTGAAGAAGTTACATGGTATAAAAGGCAGGGTTTATTTCTATAGACAGGAAAATGTCTTTTCATTTGTTATGTCCTCAGTAACTGCATTTTTACCCATTGTTTTTGGCGTGTGCCGTTTCTCTGGCACATATCCAGATACATCCTTTTTTTCCGCCCAGAGTTACTGTCTGAGTGAACACTATATATTTCCATAGGACTTCCAGACATCTGGCAGCCCAGTTGAAGCGTCCTCCTGTCCCTATTTGGTGTGTCCCTTCCCTCTGCCTTGCCCTGGGTCTGCGTTGGGCTTGCTTGAATTTTTGTGGCAATACGGCATCCTTGACTCCTGTTTGGTTTGCCATCCCCTGCACGCCCAGATCATTTTCTGCAGAACTTTTAGCCGTACCCTCAGTGTGTTAGTCCTTCCTGAGTGGGATAATTTGCACTTGCCTTCACCTGAGTGCATTGTGATTTCCTCAACCCGTTTTTTTCAGTTGGGCAAGATTGAATACTGGTCCTGTCTCTCAATATACCTGCAGTCTTTCCTGGCTCTCTGTCATTTGCAAATTTAATAAGCATGCTTTCAAACACAGTCAGGTCAGCAATGAAAATTCTATGAATGAGGGAGTCTGAGATCTGGCAGAGACCTGAAGAATGGTATTTAGTATATCCTGTCAACGCTTGCTAACTCCTCTGGGAATGGTTTCCAATCATTTTTGCACCCATATTGCAGTAGCTTTATCTACTCTGTGGCCCAGGTTCATCTTTCCTAACTTTAGAGGCTTAACCTAGAGAGCAGTTGCCTAAGGCTAATTTCATAGTCAATAATTAAGGGAAAGACAGCAGGCCATTCAAGTTATTCTTTGAAGTTGCCTTTCCCTTGACTGAAAAGAAGGAACACAGCGCAGCCTTTCTCCTAATTTAGACACTTCGGTTTGTGTCCGTGAAGTCGATCAGATGAAGTGGGATAGGTGATTTTGTTTATGGTAGTGTCAGGGTGGGCCATGTAGAAGGGCAGTGTCAGTGAAGACGAGCTGTGTCACGGGTACCATGTTCCCATTAGCTACAGGTTTTGTCACCCTGCTGGAGAGGCATATTAAGTCGGTTTGGCTTCCTTGGGCAGACTGCTTGTTTGCTTTTACTTAAATTTCTGGTATTTTGACTATTATATTGAAAACTATTTAGAATATTTTCAATATTTGTAATAACTTCAATTTCACTAAACTGACATTGGCTAATGGGCACATACCAATTCTGCGCCAAAACCAGCAAACTGGAGCAGAAAGTTAAAAAGAGCGATCCCAGAAGATTTCAGTTTTTCTTTGTTTCCAGCCCTAAGAATCCCTCTCTGTGCTTTATTTAAGACTGGAGTTTTACTGACAAGTTGTAGCCTCCAGAAACAGGGACTGACTGTGGAAACAGGCTAACAAAAGTCAGTTCTGAACACAGCTGCAGACTGTCAAAAGTTTAATATCGGTTCAAAGACAGCTTTTTGTAACTCCACTGAAGATATGATTGGGAATAACAGCGTGAAAAGGTGATTCTTTTCACACTCTTACTCTTTCTTAAATGCCTTTCTTGAAGCATTTGAAGAAAACTTGCTAGCATGCACACAGCTTAAATGGTCTCAGCCATTGAAGTTCTGGTTTTCTCAGTGATTACGGTTGTCTGGACAAAAATCCTCATACTACAGTAGTGTTAAAGTGACTAAGGGCGTTGGTGTCAGCATAAGCCTGTGGAGAAAGCTCCTCTTTGTGTCATCTTTAAATGCATAATAACAGCTGATGCATAGAATATTTTTAATATCAGAGTGGGAGGATATGAGAACCCCAGGTGCAGTTTCAGAGGTGCAGCTTACAAGTTTAATGGCATTAGTAGAAGCTGAAAATTCACAGTTCTTTGTGTTGGTAATGGAAGTGGGTTTGGACCCCTGTGAACAGATGTAATGAATGCATTGCATGTTGGCCAGCTGAATCATTTCTCAACGTGCCATTCAGCATACAGCACCTAGTAGCCTCTGTGATAAGCTGTAGAGCATCAATCACCTGTTTCTGTCTTTAGAAAATGCAGTGGTTTTTTTTTATTTGACTTTGTAACTTTTTTTAATGTTTTATATGTTGCCCCCATACCTCATTAAAATTGCACATCCTGTCTATATTTCTTTACATGAAGGTGTGATTTTCAGCACAGTCTTAAGGATTTTTTTAAAGCAGTTTTGACTGGTATGTTTAAAAAAATTAAGTAAGCAGTCCCATAATTAGGGACTGAGAGTTAGGTTTGGCTTTGGAAGTTGTTTTCAGGTTCAAAAGATTCCTGGTGTCCCATCTGATTCTTTACTGGCTTATGGTATATGGTAAAGTGTCTTGTAATATTAAAACTGAGAATATCAAATACTGCTAGAAGTGAAATAATGAGCTAAAGTTCCTGCTTACCAACTAGGCTGAGGCAACAGTGTCTTATTAAGCTCACTGTGTTGCGTTGTCAAAAACAAAAGGAAAGCAGTTTGTTATTTAAAGCTCAAAAATGAGACCTTTCTTAATAACACTAGAATTTTTCAAAGAACATTTTAATTTATTTCTGGTTATGTTAAAGATGAGCGCACTCCCTTGTTGCAGAAGCTTATTTGTATGAGAATGTAGAATAGTTGCTTTTTTACATATGCTAAAATTATTGGAATAATAATTTCTAGCAGCAAAAAGAACACATTAACAACAGTCTCCCTTTGGTAGATGAAGCAAATCAGAAATGGGAACTGGAGTAACTGCAGCATTTGCACATCTGATAATTTGAATGACTACACCCAGGAACCTAGCAGTCTTTCTCTTACGTCTACCTTCCTCTTGCACTTTGGCTTTTTTACTGTTCAATTTTATTTTTACTGAAGTGTCATTTTGTGCAATTATTCCCTCACAAAAAGAGTTAAGTTGAAATAAATATTAACTACGATTAGAATTAACAATTGCATTCAGAGGATCACATTGGTAGTAAAAATGTATACTAATTAGTATTCGAATTAAATTACTCCATTATATTCCAAGTAGTTATTTTTTCTGCCTTTTCAAAAGATGCTGAAATATAGTACTTCAGTTTCTCCATTAAATTTGAGCTTGCATCGAAAATTAATCAGGTGTTTCATCTTTTTGTGCTTGCTTTTTACCTAATTGGTGGGACTGCTCTTCTATCAAAACCTATAGCAGTAGAAGGTAGTCCCATTCAGATGAATAGAAGTGAGAGGATTAAATATTTGCAGCAACTCATGTTTTTCCACCATTTAGCATCCTGACATTTCTTCGTGAAGGAAAGAATGTGTCAGGGTTAGCATTAGCATGACTTCTCCCTGAAAGTCTGGAAAAACATCTGTCATTCTGCCAGTCTTCCCATTAACTACCTGAGCAAATGCAGCGAGAAGATTTCATTACTTTCAAGAGACTACCTCTGGTTTTATTTAGGTTTATTCTTTGCTAGACCTTTTGTTTTTAACAATAGCAAAAAGGTAGCTGGAATCCTGTCTGATTTACAACTCACTAAATTTCTGTGTGCTTAATCCAATTAAAACTGGAAGGAATGTTGCCAATATGTCAACAAAAATGCAACAAAGCGATGGGAGGGTTAGTTTACAGAAATTCCTGAATTCCTTTGTCTTGACCAAATGAAAGAAAAGTGTTCTTGTAAAACAAGTGCATACTAAAAGGATTAACTCTGATAAAAAATGTTCAGATAAAAGCCAGTCTGAGTACTAGGAGAACATTTTTCAATTGATTTCTTAAAAGCAGCTTTGCATTTAATTAGAGACGAGTCTCTTGTTTAAAAGCTGAGGGTGCGGGTTTGTTTACTGCATGCACTAAAATGCAGAGGCTGGGCCTCTTACTGGTGTGGGGTGCACTGGAAATGTGGTTTTAAAATACATCGGTGCTAAGCTAGATGCTGCTATGCTGAGGGGCCACGCCACTCCATCTCACTCCTCCTGGCTGTTTGCATCTACCAGTACTGATGCTCAGCTCTAGGGTAAGCCAAGAGAGTTTAGGGAGTTAAACTGGGAGAAAATGAACCTCAGCTCCCTCCCAAAACAGTGGGGCCAGCCAAACAGCACAGCTGGTACAAGGTGCAGATATATAACTGGCGATGGGAGTGCCCCTTTTGGAGTCAGCCCACAGTTAGACCACATCGTCTGTATCATAAAAGCTCACCTACATGGTGTAAATTAGGATTATGTAAGGGATTGCTCAGATACTGTGTAATTCAAAAAGTAGTTCATTTTAGAAAATCTAGTTTTAAAAAATCTCACGTAAAGATATTCTTTGGAACATATGTATAATGTATTGAAATATATAACAGATATGTGGAATATATAACATATATATGGAATATGTAACGTGGAATATATGTGTAACATATGTTCATGATACAAGACAGGCATAGCAGAATTTGCGGCAAGAAGATGGGTTAATTGGCATAAAGTATTAGTGGTACAAAGTATATACTTAATTTTACGCATGTTATTACACGCTCCCGCTGAGTTGGGATTGTGGAGAACACCCTCTAGTCATGTGTCAGAACATCAGTTAAATCTACATAAATCAATACCATGTCAGCATTTTTCTAGGTTAAATTACGTGACTAGAAGTTTGTAGAATACTTTTTTCAAGGATAGGCCTAAGAACATAAGCAACTTCTATAATGTTTAATCTCACTTTGGACTCTTAATATGTGTTAATATAATTCTTTACTAAGCAATTTTGTTCTAAAATGTAAAAAAATGTGAATAAATATACTAGTTTGCAAATTGTTCAAAACCTGCAAGACAGCATGTTTTATAGAATACCTAAAACCAGTGAAAACCGTGACATCTGCTCAGTTGTATGCAGGAGGTTTTGCTTATACACTCAATTCATGATTACACAAAATAAGTAGAAAAAACGTATTCTGCAATACCTGTAATTTGTCTAAAAAGACAAAAAGAGTGTAAAGCTTCCAAAGAAAGATCCTGATACTTTACTGCGGAGCACAAAGATTTGAGAACCAATAGGCCCAAATAGCTTAATTTGGTTAAAGATTGTTTATATTGCTGCTGACCTTGAACTGGATGATCTGTGGGCAAGCTACACGTCATCGCATCTGTAGCCGAGATAATCAATTCCCAGATAATGGGAGAATTTACTTTAATTTGTTAGAAGTCAGAACTGATACTAAAACACTGCAAGTCAATACCATTTGCATTACAAGTGACTGGTTTATTGCAAGATACGGAAAAAAATGTACAGCGTGAAGCTACGCTCCCAAACAGCATATAAATTCAAACCATAATTGCTTTGTCATTCAATTTTCAGATATATTTTTGTTTTCTTGTCACTTTATCGTGTCTATATGCATGAATATCCATTTGCGGAAACAATTGATGAAATAGATCTTTCTAAACGCCACTTGGAAAGAAATGAACAAATGTTCATCATGCAAACTTCTTTACAATTGCCATATATCAAATGTAGGAACAAACATTGTTTTGTATGTAATTTGTGACAATAGATTAATTTAAATTGCCCGTGACTTTTAAATAACACGCAAATAGGAAAAGGAAGAACTGGTGAAATCCGTTATTGCAAATTGTCTATTTTGAATTGTGACGTCAAAAGTTGATGATGAAAGATTACAAAGGCAGGTGCCTAGCACCGGCAGGGGAGATTGCGATGTGACCGAACAGTAGCAGCAGGCTGTTACCCAGTAATACATGATATGGATTCTGCTCTGCTCTGATAACGACATACGTACCGCAGCAAGCCATTCCCCCTTTCCATGGCATAGACTCCACGCACACACTGGAAGCCTTTATAATACTGCCACATTCCAGCCAGAGGGTGCTGGTGGCCAATTTCTGCTTGCCGTAAGGAGAAGGCTTTTTTTGCCCAGCTTCCCAGGAGAAGCTTCACATCTCCCGGTTTGTGAGTTTGCAATGGAATACACACGTAACAGTGCAAATTTGGAGAGTTAGCTGTTATTCGATATCCTAGTTTCCATTTGTTAGAATTGTACAAAGCTTCACGCGTGAGCTGACGCAGGGTTAACCCTGGCTGGGGACGGGTGGTGCTGTAGCTCCCAAGGACTGTACATGCCTTCTTAAGTAGCTTAGGTACTCTGGTGCTAGGGTACAACGGTTTGGGAATGCCTGTCTAATATTCGTAAATTGTTTTGAAATAATATTTTGAAATAACATGTAAAAGTTTGAAGAGCTGGTTTTTAAGGAAAGCAAGAAAATAAAGCACCTCGCTTCCCCTGAAGTGAATCATCCTCCCCCCCCATTTTGAAAAAAAGACCTGTAGAATTTAGTGTGAGTAAAAGCTGTAAGGTTCCCCAGTCACGTAGAGTAATTTATGGAAAATTTTATAAATGAGATCTGCAAATGATTGGGTGTTCATTTTCTGTCAATCTCCATTGAGAGTTCTGTTACTGATTTATAGAGGGCTGGGATCTCACCTTCTGAATCAAAGGGACATTAAAAATTAATTTGTAGGTTTTATAGCAGCCATAAAATTCTTCACTGAATTCTGTATGATTTCCATAAAGTCCATAGGACTCTCCGATATCATATAATGCCTTGTAATCTATTTGCTTGAAATAAGAAATAGGAGTCATGCTAAGGCCTGTGAATATTTACCCCTGAAGATTGTTTTCTGGTAAAGCATAATTCTTCATGTATTGATAGCAATTACCGCTGAATTTTATGGCCTGAATTTTCTACTGCAATCAGTAGATAAATCATAAAGTTGTAAAGTGCATGATGTTCTTTAGCAGGGAATAAATGCCAGCACTCTATACCTTTACAATTATATTGACCTTATTATGGACAAATCAGCCAACTTGGAAATAAGCAACTACTAAGCAGCAGGCATAATTTTAATACTGGTTTCTTGCTCCGAAGGACAGCCCGTGCTCTGTTGTCACAGCCGCCTAACTGAAGTTTGATCGCACAGCTGGATCACGCACCAGTGACCGCTCCACGGCTTTGGCAACTCGTTGCTGTTACACTAACTTTTTGTTTCTCAGTCATTTGTGCGTCCAAAGGAAGGCGACGAGGCTGGTGAGGGGTCTGGAGAACAAGTCTTATGAGGAGCGGCTGAGAGAACTGGGGTTGTTTAGCCTGGAGAAAAGGAGGCTGAGGGGAGACCTCATCGCTCTCTACAACTACCTGAAAGGAGGTTGTAGCCAGGTGGGTGTCGGTCTCTTCTCCCAAGTAACTAGCAATAGGACGAGAGGAAATGGCCTCAAGTTGCGCCAGGGGAGGTTTAGATTGGATGTGAGGAAACATTTCTTCGCCAGAAGGATTGTCAAGCATTAGGACAGGCTGCCCAGGGAAGTGGTTGAGTCACCATCCCCGGAGGCATTTAAAAGACGTGTAGACGTGGCGCTTAGGGACATGGTTTAGTGGTGGACTTGGCAGTGCTAGGTTAATGGTTGGACTTGATGATCTTAAGGGTCTTTTCCAACCTAAATGATTCTATGGTTGTATAAGCAAATTAAAGCAGGCAGCTGCAAAATCATCAATAGGTTAAATTCCTTAGCTGTTCTCAGTGTGAAATAAACAGGAAAATGAAGCTGTCCTTGGTCTTAATTAGTTCTTATGAAAGTTGGCAGGGAAACAAAGACATTTGCACACTCCTTTATTTTTATAAGAGACTTGCCCGAAAGAAAAACCTCAGACATGTAATTTCCTTTTTTTTTTCCCCTCCCCTGCCTAATGCTCTCAGTCAGAGGCTAACCCAGCACCCTCCCTCTAAGGGCAGAAAGAAAGGTGGTTTGGCAAGGGATTGTGCTATGTCTCTCTTGTGCGGATCGGGGCATGTCCTGGGGAGCCTGCACAAGCTGTTTCCACAGTGATAGGCCACTTTCTGTATTTACAGTCTCCTGCACGGGTAATTCATCTGCAGGAGAAGCCTTAGCCGAGCGCTGTGGTTCCACAACCATTACCGCTGGCTCTGGGCCATGCCACATCACCCAGCAGTACAAATTTGATCTGGATCGGGTGTGGGCACATGATTACATTTTTGTCAAATTAGCGGAGCGCTTCGTGAGGATTTTATGCTGCCTGTCTGCTTTTATCCTGGTTGCAGAGGAGCACACGGTGCCGGAACCACAGAGGGTTAGGGCTGTGTGGGCAACCGATGGCTGTTGTAGCAGTCATCCCGCCGGGGCAAAGTTGACCTGTCAAAGTTTTGTTTGAACAAATTGAATTGGCAGAGAGTGTTTCAACAGGAACAGCACATTGTGTCACGCATCCATGGCACGGTAAAGCTGGCAGCAGAAGCCTCCAGAATATTTAATATGCTGTCAAACACTGGCCTATCCTATAGCCACAGACTAGTCCAGAGGGGTCTTAGTTCTAATTCGTGCTATTTTCCACAGAATTTACTTGTGCTTCGCACTTGTATGGTATTCTGGCCCCTATATACTTTTTAAGGTGCGGTTTTGTGGTGAGCTGAAGACAATATAAGACACTACTGCTGCTGAAAAGGTGTGACGTCACTACTTCCATCGCATCAGCTCTAGTAATGGTGCCCATCGTGGAGTGAGTCAGACTAGCAAGTTGATTTAACTGAAAACTAAGAAAAAAAAATAATAATAAGAAAAAAAATCAGTGAAAGATTGGACCACTCCTTTGATGGCAGCCCTCAGATTGACTTGAGCCAACTGTAAGCCCACGGGTTCAGGCTTTGAGTTTCTCTGAGTATTTTCCAGCTGAAAGGTCTTGTCATAATAAGGGGGGGGGGGAACCCTAAGAACAGTTGTGATAAATGGTTCACAATGAAGCCACTAATTTACTGAAATGTTAGTCTGCTGAATTATTGGGAAATATTTCCAGTGGCTTTTTCTACACCTAGTATGTGGAGAATAGCATTCATGTTTATGTTTTTGCTTCTTTATTGGTGAAATATTTATTCTAATTAAATACATTTTTAGGAATTTTTACTTTCTCCCAGTAAGTGACATTCAGAAAAAAAATATATCTGAGACTTTTGTCTTCTCATCCATTAATCTGTAATTCCTCTACTCCTGGATTGCATATTTCTTTAATTCTTTGATTTTTAACTCAACCACTGGGCAGGCATTCCTATCTGGATCTGGATAGCCAGATAAGATAGTTACTCATCAGCACTTTAGAAAGAGTTTACCTTTCTCAGCCATCAATTAACTGAGCATTTCTAAGACAGGGTAATAAATCCTATGTGAGGATTAATGAAGCTTTAAAAAGAAATGGCTACTGACTGCTGTCTCCCCTGCTGCATCCCCTCCCTCCTGGGGACAATTTTGGTAAGGAGCCAGCTTGTAGGAATTTGGGAGAGAATAGTTAGGAGGTTGGTGCAGGATGGAACTGAGGGCTATGTTGGGGATTTTAGGAAAGAGTTTGCTTAGACGAAGGCTGCAGGAGGTATCAAAGAGTGGTTTAAGAAAACTATGTGAAGGAGGAACAGGCGGGGAGAACTGTTAGGTGCTGGAGAAAGGTTGTACCTGGTGGGGAGGACTGAAAGCAGCTGTTGATTCCCAGGAGCAGGTACTGAGAAGATGTGGTACTGCCACTGTTAATCCGTTTCTGGTAAAATGAGCGTAAAAGTAGTTCAAAGCACTCATTTATACTGTTCAAGCTAATCTTACTGGTTCTTAGCTGTAGCTGATTAGGCTGTGCTAAAATGAATACCCCTGCTACCAAAACTATGGGTTTGTTAACTTACAATAAGAAGTGGTAGAATAATTCCTTAAAGTGCTACAGCTGTTTGCAAAATAAATTACCAAGGCACTGCCTAAATAAGGAACTAGGGGACTCTCCTACTTCACTTTTACTTGAAGACCTGGGTAACTCACCTCTGAGTTGTCAAAGCTATATAAACTAGGGACTTCCTATCCTTTGCTTTTCAGAAAGAAATTTAAATTAAAGCCAGAGAGATTATTATGGTTTACGTCTTAGTTATGGCTACCTCCATGACCCACTTTAAATTAGGGAGGGTAGACAGAACTTTCTCCCAAACTGCAGATGAAAATAAAATTCCCAGTGTTCCACTGAGTATCTTGTTGAAAAAGTTAAGTATATTACTATTACTTAAAACTTCATTTTTAAGCCTCTAATATAATTTTCAGGGGAAAAAATGTTTATATGCATATCACTTAGGTAGTCCACCAAGCCTTTGGACTGGATTTACTGGAATGAGGTAGGAAGTTCCAGTTCTGGATTGCTTCTCTGTGTCAAACTGACCACGTAAAGGCATGAGCAATTTGGATGTGCAACAGACTGTTCATTTAAGGTTCATACTTCTTGAGCTTGCTACTTTTTTCCAATACTGCAGTTGTTGAAAGATATTAAAAACCCAACATATATTTAAATTGAGATGCTCTATGTGAATAGTAACAGAAGGTCACAATATGTTCAGAGAATTCAAATATATGAATGTTCTCTTATGAATACTTACTTCTTGTATAGATGGAGTTGCAGATGGGTTACCAGATGGAATACCTTCCTTCCAATATAGTTACATGTATTTAAAAAAGGATGCAATGCAATCATGTTATTTAAATCAATTCTGTTATTACTTTTGAAGCCATAATGACACTACCTATTCTGTAACAGAGAAATGTGGCAAGAGGAATGTAATTTCTTGCTGTAGAATTGTGGGCACATCTGAAATCTTAAAAGGCTTGCTCTGAAGAACGGACCTTAAACAAATCCTCTCTTCTGTAGGAGATTCGTTGAATATCTAACAGGCAGCTTGCAGTACAGTTCAGGCAGGACAATACATGTCTAGGAGCATGTGAAGCAGAACTGGCTAAAAAGAAATGACAAGAACGTTTTGGGACATAGCTGCCTCAGAAGTACTCTTCCCTTGTTAACAAAAATCAATCCCTGTGCCTGAGCCGGAGGCCCAGCACATCTTGGCAGAAGCATCCTTTTCCACTTGCTCAGTCTTTTGCCCTTTGATTAGCTTGCTCAGCTGGGTGTTATTAATGTTGACATCACCATAGCACACTACTCAAAAATAAAATAAAAGATAGATCCTGCCCAAAGAGTGAAAAAACAGTACACACTACCACTGTATACACCCTTCCTCAGTGTACGTGTTCCCTCATCTCATCAGCCTACTGTGCTTTACTCATATCCTCACGCTGTCCTTGTTTTGGGTCTTTGTTTTTTTCAGACTGCCGTTCATTCACCTGTGAAAAGTCATCAGCTAGGAAGAGCTCTTGTTTCAGTCTCCTCACCTGCCTTCTTTCTCTTGTCACTTCTGCTCAGTCACCAATATAAATTCCAACATCCTTGCTGATGTTCTTACCACCTTTTTTGCAGAACAAGGCACAGAAATTAGGGATTATAGTAATCACACTAGGGAAGTTTTGGGGAAAGGAAGCAGGGCCACCTAGAGCCAGTTGCCCAGGAGCACGTCCAGGCGGCTTTTGAAGATTTCCAAGGATGGCAACTCCACAACCTCTCTGGGCAACCTGTGCCAGTGCTCGGTCACCCTCACAGTGGAAAAGTATTTCCTGATGTTCAGAGGGAACCTCCTCTGTTTCAGTTTGTGCCCGTTGCCTCTGGTCCTGTCACTGGGCACCACTGAGAAGAGCCTGGCTCCATCCTCTATGCATCCTCCCTTCAGATATTTATATACATTGATGAGATCCCCCTGAGCCTTCCCTTCTCCAGGCTGAACAGTCCCCATTCTCTCAGCCTTTCCTCAGAGGAGAGATGCTCCAGTCCCTTCATCATCTTCGTGGCCCTTCGCTGGACTCTCTCCAGCATGCCCATGTCTCTCTTATACTGGGGGGCCCTGATCTGGACACAGCACTCCAGGTGTGGCCTCACCAGTGCTGAGAGTAGAGGGGAAGGATCACCTCCCTTAACCTGCTGGCTTTACTAAAGCACGTCAGCAAGATAATTTATTTCACTCCCCAAATTCCTCTGAGTAAAATCAGAGATGTAGGTTCTCCATGAAGGTCAGGAGTGCTCTATCTGACCACTTTTATCTCCTACATGCTTTGATGATGTCAATATTGACACTGCCAGATCAAACAAACTAAGAAAACGATTCAGCTTTTAAAAATTGTCTTTCCTTGCCTTGGAAGCAAAAAATTCACACCACTGTTGAGCAATGATGCCAGTCCTTTCATGCATGTATGTGTACCTACCAGTCTTTCAGCTCCAGGCTCTTAGTTCCTGAACTCGCTATGAGCCAGGAAAAGGAGGGAGCGGTGGGAGGAAGGACCGGAGTGACTCAGAGTTCTTCAACCTTGAGCTCTGGTTGTGTGCAACTGGAGGCTTCTGAAGCAACCCCGGACCTCCTGCTCTGTCTGGGCCATGTTTCAAATTTTTATAGGCTGATACGCAACTTTACATTTCCAGGCATGTTCTGATTTGTCTGTTTTGAAATGCATACAACGTATAAATGAAATGGAAAGTGTAAGTAAGACTTTTTAGATACAAGGTCTTTTGGGACTAGGACTGTCTTTTAGTTTTGCATTGCCTGCCACTGTGGGGTTGTGGTGCACTATTAGGTGTTATGATAAAAAAAATAAAAATTAATGAGAAGAGTGAATAGGTATTAAATTATATGTTTTATTCTTCAAAATTATATAGCTGATCTGACAAAAGAGTTATGACAACTAATTAAAGTTTGAGTCTTTTAAAGGTTCATTAGGATGTGCTTAGGATGTAGAATTCCCAAAGAAAAAGAAGCAGATTTGCAGAGATTGTGTTCATTTCCTTCAAACAAAACAAGAGTGCTTATAAGAAAAGCAATATAGGTTCCAGAGCAGTGCTAGCTCAACACACCAGAGGGAGCTGTATTCACACAGAACTGTAGGTCTAGCTATGTGACAAGCTTGCAGAACAGTGAGTGATGTTTTTCTTGACAAAAGGATGTTTATAAGTACAGAGGATTTGGGTAACCTCAAAGTGATTTTATTTTCTTCCTTTTATATTTTTTCCCCTTAATTTCTTCTTACCATTAAAACATGTACTTTTTTGTTTGTTTGTTTTGCAAGTGTCATGGTTTAACCTCAGCCGGCAACTGAGCACCACACAAAGCTGACTGAATAATCTGGTTTATTGTGTTCCTACAACGTGATAGAATTAGCTGTACCTACTCTGTTGTTAATGTCCTGGAAAAGATATTTTGACTATGCTATTTTGACTTCTCATAACTATGAAAAACACTCACATTTTAGGTTGAAATGTGCCTTGCTTTATCCTCATCCAAAGCTGAAATTTGAGGGAATGTTTGAAATTAAAGAATATACCTAAAACCAAGAGAAATGTTCAAATCACATGCTTCACATTAAAAAGCATCCACTTAACAATTTTTTTCATCGGCTGTCACACAGTTTGCTTCCTTTTTCATAAATAGTGTTTTCATGTGATTGTAATAAATTATGCCTGGTTTTCAAAAATTTATTGATTTATTGTTCCAGTCTTGCAGTAGAATCCAAGCACAAACTCACTGACTCTTGCTGAAGCAGACTTTACCTGGGTTATGGGGCTCCATGAATCCATTTGCAGGACTGCAGTCTGTGTAAAACTGTACTGGATGTCTGTGGCAAGGTTTTGGCAGGGGGGGGCTGTAGGGGATCCCTGTGGGAGGAGGTTAGGGGCTGCCCCAGGCTGGATACTGCCAGCTCCACAACAGACCCACCGCAGGACACAGCTGACCCCATCGGCCAAGCTGGTGGCACCTCTGGGAAAACATATTTAAGAAAGAGCAAAACTGCACGGCAGTGAAGAGCGAGGAAAAAAAGTGTGAGAAACAGCCCTGTGGTCACCAAGGTCAAAGAAGAAGGAGGAGGAGTGGGTGCTCCAGGCGCCGGAGCAGAGGTACCCCTGCAGCCCCTAGAAAGGATCACAGTAGAGCAGGTATTTCCCTTCAGCCCATGGAAGAGACCATGGTGGAGCACATATTTCTGTTCAGCCTGTGGAGAAGGCCATGGTGGAGCAGGTATTTCTCTGCAGCCTGTGGAGAGGACCACATCAGAGCAGATATCCACACAGGAGCCCATCCACCCCATGCTGAAGAAGGTGGATATTTCCTGAAGGAACTGTGATCTGTGGAAAGGAGCCCACACCAGGAGCAGGTCCTCCTGACAGGAACTGTGGCCCATGGAGGACTCACAGTGGAGCAGTTCATGAAGGACTGCAGCCTGTGGGAAGGACCCACACTGGAGCAAGGTGGGAGGAGTGTGAGGAGGAAGCATATGAACTCAC
>NW_008825554.1:1046987-1053711 GCF_000699105.1 Pygoscelis adeliae
TCGCTGCTCGGGGACTGGCTGGACATCGGTCGGTGGGTGGTGAGTGGTTGCATCATTTGTTTTTCCTGGGTTTTGTTCCTCTCT
Organism: Pygoscelis adeliae; assembly: GCF_000699105.1. NCBI lineage: Eukaryota > Metazoa > Chordata > Aves > Sphenisciformes > Spheniscidae > Pygoscelis > Pygoscelis adeliae. The sequence goes on from NW_008825554.1 coordinate 1,047,072, forward strand.
CTCTTTTTTTGTTGTTTTCCTTTTCATTACATTTTTAAATTATTATTATTGTTGTTGTTGTTATTATTATTGTTATTATTATTTTATTTCAATTATTAAACTGTTCTTATCTCAACCCACGAGTTTTCTTCCTTTTGCCCTTCCAATTCTCTCCCCCATCCCACTGGGGGGGAGGGTAGGGTAAGCAAGCGGCTATGTGGTGCTTGGTTGCCCACTGGGGTTAAACCACAACACTGGCAGATGAACTTTTTGAGTTTGAAGGATGAACTATTTGGTTCCAAGGATGATGTCCCAAGAACAATTTATTTTTTAAGTCTCCAGCATTTGCAGTCTTCCCTGTGCCAAATGGAAAGGAATGGCTCTCCAGGCTTTTTAATGGTGTAAGTTAGAGGAGTAGCTCTATCAGAGTAAGAGAAATACATCTTCTGTTTTGATATAAAATTTTACAAGAACTCAGGAGCCCTAAAGGGTCTTCTTCAGTTAATCTTGTTCTGGAAGAAACTATATAGGCAACCTAAGCCATGGCTGGTCTCAGAGAAGTGAACTTTAGAACAAGACTGTTGTATCTTTAAACAAATTTCATACATTTGTTTGCAGAAAAAAAGACAAACTCAAGACCCCGTCAAGAGTAAAGCACAGAACAACTAACTAAATACACAGATGTCCCATATTTTTTGGTGTCATTAACTCTCAGATATATCAGCCTTTAGGCTCATGAATGTTTTATTCGTTCTTTCATAGGTCTTCCTGAGAGATAACCAACTGGATACCGAGCAAACAAACAAAAAGTAATCAGACTCCACTGACCTGTTTAACCTTGATTGTGAAGGATGAAAAGCAGCAGCCGCTTTCCGTGGAACGGGGCTTCTGGTGGCACTTGCTTCTTTCCTTTTGGATTATATCGGCATAAGGACATCAAGGCACTGAACTGATAATGCTGTGAGTTTGTACATGCCGGACTGTGTTCCATCACTTTTTGAAGCAGGTATGTTATTTGAATCACCTTGCCTTATTTTTCAGCACAAATCCAAATGAATTATGGGTATGGTAGAAAAAATGCATATTATTACAACCTCTGTATAAGATAGTTCATCCTGGATAGTATAAAATTTGCACAGAAAAAGTTGAAGTTAACTGAGGTCCCGTCCTCTTAGGAGATGTGGAATTGTTATCAGAATTTGGATTGTCTTTTAATATATTTTATTGTCAGTCAAGGAAGTAAGCAATATTTTCTTATTTTTGTTCCACTGGAACAAAAATACATAGCTTGAAAATAGGATTCTAATGTAAATTCAGCCATCAGGAATGGATCTAGTACTAAAATTGTAACTGTTATATCTTCCTTAATAAAGAGAGCATAACTTTTTTCTAGAAAAGTGTCATCTCATTGTGCTTTTAGTATTTTATAGGACTGCTTTAAATAAGTAAGAAATAACTTTGAGTAGTTAGACCTTCAACGTGATTAATCACTAAAAGACTGAATAGGCTAGTGAGTTCAAATTTCCATAGCTGACTGGGCTTTTAAAATTATTTTATTAGAAAGTACAAATTACATTACTTTTTAGTTCTTCAGAATAAAATCCATCATAACTTTAATTTTGTTTTATGCTTCAGGGTTGCCATGTAGCTAATCAGTATTGTGTAATGGAATTTTTAAGTAATGCTCTATATCTGTGACTTCACATGGTTGCCTACCATTATCTTGTGCATTAACAGGCTTGATGTGCCTTGCATGATTCTAGTGTGATCAGGATAGATCCCAGGATTATTTTAAATATGCTCTGGACATACCATTATTAACAAGTAGCATTGTAACTACTGCAGGTGGTAAAGTAATATCTGTATGCTCATATATAATTTCATTCTTAATTGTTAATTTAAAAACAAAAGTTCAGTCCATTTAGTTGAAGTTTTGTGTACGACACTTAAAGGTAGAAAGGCATTTTTTTCAGCAGAACACAAGACCCTAAATTTTGTGTTAGCTTACTAAGAAAAAGAAAATATCAAAGTAAATATGAATAAATTTAGGTCTTTTAGTAAATCAGATACTATGTGCCAGAATTACTCAGTTTATTATATTTCTGTGTGTACTTACATGGTATTTGATTTTCTTTTTGGTACTGAACAAAGCTGAAGAGCTTAAAAGTTTTACATGGCTGGTTCTGAACCAAAATGTGGCCTAGTTAATAATATATGAATAATGGCAAGATAGTGTTTCTAGCTCAGCAATGAGAAGGGTGAAATAGCAGAGTGGGTAGTCTTATCTAACAAAACAGGTTCTCAGAAATTTTTCTTATGGCTGGGGTTACAGCTCACTTTTAGGCTTTTTCTGTGATCACTTCTCAGCGTTTGGAGAAGGGTGCATCATACAAGGAAATAAAGAGGTTGCAGTGAGAGTTTTGTTGTGGCAAGTCTGCCACCAAAGAGCTGCAGCTTTCTCTTATGAATGATAGGTATCCGTACCTGGTGTTTTAAATTATGGTTTATTCATGTGAGTTTCTTCATGTCATTGCCTACCATTAGCTAGGTCTGGTTTTAAAATGTTTGGTTCTTCAAATCCAGAAGGATGATCTATGAACCGTAAGGAGCTAGTAGAGCCATTCAGTGGAGAATCACTTGTTTGTCTGCTTTGCCTCTCTGATGCATGAAGGAATGAACGATAGATCTTAAGTGGACTAAATCTGTCAGCCAATGCTTAGCCTTTATTTGCACTATACTGTAAGGGCACCTTGTTAAATTTATCACGAGCTCATGAATTCAGCCCAAAGTCTTGTACCTCAAATAAGACAGGACCCTGATTGACGTCAGTATTTCCCATGCATAAGTTTGCAGTAAATGGTTACTTTTGTAATACTGAGGTCAATTCTTGGTATCTAGGCTCCTTGCCTAGGTCCAGATTCATTCCACCTGTCCTCAGGCACATGAGTTGGGAATGCAGTCATCCTGAGCACGCTGTAGAGGTAATAGGGAGAAAGTGCTTGGTTAATTGTCCTCTGAATATGTATGTCTGTCTGTTGACAATATAAGGAGTCTAGTTTGACTAAGCTTCAAACTTAATCACTCAAATTAGGCATCTAAGATTGGTTAGGCTGAATCTGAGTTCTTGTGTTGAGAAAGGAAAACTTCACTGCTGTGTTGCATTAGGTTATGCTCAGAGGTACAAAGCTCTTACCCACTGCAAGAAGCCAATAGCCTTAACAAATGGTAGAATTATTCTTCTAAGACTTAGAAAAGGTACATGTAAACAAACACAAATAAAACTAGCTGGAAATACTATGCGCAGGCATTAGTATGGCAGGCATTGGCCCAGAAGGCCAGCTGTATCCTGGGCTGCATCAAAAGCAGCGTGGCCAGCAGGTCGAGGGAGGTGATTCTGCCCCTCTACTCTACTCTGGTGAGACCCCACATGGAGTACTGCGTCCAGCTCTGGAGCCCTCAGCACAGGAAAGACATGGACCTGTTGGAGCGGGTCCAGAGGAGGGCCACGAAAATGACTGGGGGGATGGAACACCTCTCCTATGAAGAAAGGCCGAGAGAGTTGGGGTTGTTCAGCCTAGAGAAGAGAAGGCTTCGGGGAGACCTTATTGCAGCCTATCAGTACTTAAAGGGGGCTTATAAGAAAGATGGGGACAAACTTCTTAGCAGGGCCTGTTGCGACAGGACAAGGGGGAATGGCTTTAAACTAAAGGGGGGTAGATTTAGACTAGATATAAGGAAGAAATGTTTTACGCTGAGGGTGGTGAAACGCTGGCACAGGTTGCCCAGAGAGGTGGTGGATGCCCCATCCCTGGAAACATTCAAGGTCAGGTTGGATGGGGCTCTGAGCAACCTGATCTAGTTGAGGATATCCCTGCCCATGGCAAGGGGGTTGGACTAGATGACCTTTAGAGGTCCCTTCCAACCCAGACTATTCTATGATTCTATGTTTCTATGATTAATGCTGTAGGAAATTTAGCCATTCATTTCAGTGAGAGCAACATCAAGCCTTTAATATGAACAGTGATACCTAACAGAAGAGCTTCTCTTCTTTGTTTTTTTGCTTTTCCATTTTCTCAAATAATTTTAAAATATCTTAAGGGATGGAGGATAATTTAGAGGAGATTTTATTCTAGTTTCACTTTCACATATTTTTAACCTTTTACTACCTGATTAAAATCTATTAAAATGAACAATAAAAAATATTATCTATACATACTTGCAGTCCCTGCTATTTTAAATTCTGTTCTACATTAGCAGCTTTAGTAATGCACTGCTAACATGGCTGAACAAAGGCAACGTGCTTTGTCAACATCAGGGGAAGCATTATATGAAATCCTGGCCCTAGAGAAGGGAGCAACACATGATGAGATTAAGAAGTCCTACAGGTATGTAAAATGTGCCTTGCAACATGTCTAAAAATGCTTGTGTGTCTGGCATGATTATGATGGTAAAACCTTTTGAGTTACCTGCACTGTAGACATTCATTGTTACAATTTTTTTTTTCACCGTGAGCCTGAAAAGAATCAGAGACGATGCAATGTGAATCTATTGATTTCATCCCACAAGCAATCTGTGTGCTTCATCTAAAATGTTTTTATCTAGCTGAATGAGAGGTAAGACTCTTAGGATAAGATAATGCAGACTATGCTTGCAAAGTGCAGTCTTTGAATACTGCATCCAGTTCTTGTGTTAACAACTTTTCCTGAAGCATGTTGAAAAGTAAAGTCAATGCCAAAAAGTGCTATAATAACAACAAGAACTAGAGTAAGAGACATAAGGAGTTCCATCAGTTTATCTTGTCATAAAGAAGACGACTGATAGATTTTTGGATTATAGTGTGTAATACCTTTGAAGGGGAAAAACGCTACGTGTGAGAGGGTTCTTCACTTTATGAAGGCAGGCATAACCAAAAGCAGTGCTTGGAATCTAAAAGCAATTTGAGCTGAAAAAGAGGTACATGGTTTTAACAGTGAGCGTAACCAACCACTGAAACATGCTGGCACAGGAGATGGTAGATTCTCTATTGAAAAAGAAGAGAGGACTTTAACATAAGTTTTACTCAAACACAAGTTATCAAAATGATGAAAAGTACTTTATTGTTGAAATGTAACAAGTCCTAGAAGTAAAACTAGAAGATTTTATGGGTCATTTTGCTCTTAAATCTGCTGTTGCTATTAAAAAGCGAAAGAACTTTAAATGTCATGAGTGAAATAGATGTTCTTGACATGGAAATAGCCACACATGTACTTGCAGGTTTAATAAATATAGTAAAACTTTTATTACAGCATCATTCTGGGTGTTGTTGGTTGCACTGTATTACCAGTCAAACTTTAACACAACTTGCTTTTCCTATCAAATACAAGAATATATTTGAACTGAAAAAGAGGTTGTGAAATAGATCTACTTGCATCATAGTTTAGTTTGAATTTTGTTGGGACTCTGTCCTCTGTGTTTTTGAACAAATTGCATCTCTCCCGCTTTCTGTTCCTAAAGGCATATATTCGAAGGAAGTGGGAGAAGCAGTGAATGTTCAAACTCTTCACACAATGGAAGGAAAACTATTGACATCTCATGATTCTGTTGTCTTGCATAACTATACCACTGGGGGATAAACTTACTACAGTATCAAATTCACTCATGACTTGCACCTTCTGTGTCCCTGTAGTATAGCCTGGCTGCAGAAACCATCTTCTGTATCAAACTTTATGTTTTCCTGTTGCTTTTACATTTAAATTTATGGAAAGGAGGCTTTCTTTAATCCCCAAAGGAGAGAGTTGTCATGGAAGAATGTAGAATGGAATTAACTATATTTAATGCTGAACATGAAGAAGGATGATTTACAAAGTGATCTATGGTAAAACTGACAGTGGTGCTTTATCCATCTTTATTAGTAATTATAGCAAAAAAAAGGCTGCTTCTGACTAAAGTGGAAATGTCAGAGGGATTCATTTTTAATGGAGTAGCTGTAAATATTTGCAAGATAAAATGATGAGTCAGTTTCATAGATTTCATTTAATTATCTTTTAATTTATGCTAATCCAAAAATTTGCTGCTAAACTGGTATTCTTTAGTACAAGGTATAAAACCAGCAATACCTGATTCTGAGTTTCCTGCCATTATTAATTAAGTCAGTATTAATCATACTACAACAGCCCAGGACAAAATTTACTTTTTAATAAACATGACAGAGGTACCTCTCTGTGCTTTTATTTTGAGTTTGGCAGAGTCTAATTTATCAAGGAGTAAAGCTAACAGGCTTCTAATCAGCAGAATTTAAAAGGAGATCTGTTTATGTCCAATACCATGCAAAAAAAAATCTTTAGAAACTTTTTTAGCGTAATAAATTAAACTGTATTTTGACTTCAGCTTTCACGTCTGATAGTGAAGTGATATCCAGAAAGATACCGTATTTCTTAAGTTTTCATCAGAGGTTGAAAAGATCCAGTTTGATGGACGATTTACAAAAAAACATATATATCGACACCTCCATGAGAGAGTACACATTGGTGATTTACAATTTTATTACAAAATGTGTACAGTACACTAAATGCCGTTTAATGGCTGCCAATCGACGAGGGATAAACCTTTACGCATGATGATGCCAATGGTTTCTGCTACTCCTGATACAGCCCTGTATGCTCTACACCTCTGGAAACACGTC
>NW_008825555.1:0-4330 GCF_000699105.1 Pygoscelis adeliae
GAGGTTATATACAAAGTATAAAGGGAGCGTATATACATGCCCAGTATCGCAGGATTTGCAATATTAGGAGATCATGTCAAAGGCCTTACAGAAGTCCAGATAGACGACATCTGTAGCTCTTCCCTTGTCCACTGATGTAGTCACTCCACCACAGAAGGCCACTAGGTTGGTCAGGCAAGACTTGTCCTTGGTGAAGCCAAGTTATTAGGGAACATTTCCCACACCTTCTTTGTGAGAACAAAGTGACAAACATGAGCTCTTATAAAAAATTGAAAGACTTCTGCCTTCTTAATTCCACCTGCTGGTCCCATAGGGATTCCTTCTGCAAGATCTCATCTCAGCTGAAGATCCTTGTCAGATCAAACTTTTACTTGAAGTCTAAAAGCTAGTGGAGTTAAACAAAACCAGCTCTGCACAACAAGGCCTAAGATACAATGTTCAGGACTCCAGATTACTTCCAAATTAAAGAATAACACTAAACACCTAGCTCAAGTTTCCAGCTCAGGTTTATGTCAACCCTGATTAACCTGTGGACTTTACCTACCTACCAAAACACAAGCTGGAGGGGGAAGTCTGCCGTTCTATGACATGCAGCAAAGTATCTCTGAAAATTGAGACTGATTTTGCATATCAGTATGCTCTGATCCATACAAAAGCTTGCTTGTCCATTGCCAGGGATGGCAAATGAACAAACTGAAAGCGCTCTGAAAAGGAAAAGCTCTAGACAGTACTGGCAAGAGAAGGAACAGTCAGTGAAAGAGCTATTGTCTGGGAACTTAATGATAGGCAAGAGAAGTAAGATACAGTAAAAATATGAGCAATGCTGTTAGATGTTCAGTTTTTCAAAAACAGGATTATTATCTTAAACGGATGAGATTGTTTTTCCAACAGCTCTTTAAATGTTTTTGAAGATGCTTTATGAAACATGAAAGTTTTAGTATGTCAGGCAGAGTGCCAGATCTAAGTGGTTTCCTGCAAACAAGCCTAAGCAAAAAAAATTATACTGATGCACAAACATGCCTCTACATCACCTGCTATTAATTATTATTTAACCTTCACTTTTTTAAGAAATACAGGGAGACTCATACATACCATGGATGAGCTTTAGCTAAGCCACATGGCAGCTTTTAGCTCATTACAAACGTGAGGTAAGAAAAAACTTATACAATTAATTTTCTTTGCTTTTGTTAGGAGCACATGCAGGATACTTTACCTGAGTAATCCAATACTTCCAGTCCTGACTTAAAATGCATGTCATAAGGAAAGGATACTGAGTTTCACCTAATTAGTCAATTAGCTTACACCGTGTTTGATTTCCTCTGTTTCTTTTTTACAGCTAGCTCTCGGAAAAAAATTCAGCTCCAGTAAGAGTTAGCATTTGGCCCATGCGACAGAGTCAGAATATACCAATACTGACAGGAAAACCCTGAGCTAGTTTTGTGTTTATGTGATGCTGTCTGGGTGAGAAAGTTAAACTGCTAAGTACTCATTTAAACCAAGCAAATCTACTAGTAGAAAGTTTAAGTAGTAGTGGCCAGTGCTAGAACTGGTTGAAGTTATTATCATAAAAAAGTTTCCTGTATGTACTTTTTCCCTGTTTTGTAAAGGGCTTTCTCACTTTGTTGCCGTGATAGGTACTGGAGAGGAAGAAAGAGAAAAGAGGTTTTGAATCATGTATTTTGAACACAATTTTGGCAAACATTGGGTGAAAACAAACAAAAAACACAAGCAACTGTATATGTATAAAATGAGATTTTGCAAAATACAAATTTGTGAATTTTCCTCTCAGTAACAATACTGAGAGCTTGTGCATTATGGGAGCACTGCTGGGACCCTATTTGCAAAGGTTCCTTAGTACCTGCAGCTAGAAAAGATTCCTAGCTTACACCTGCACTGAACCCCGTGTCACAGCAGGACTCTTACAACCTCGTTGCCTAAGCAAGTGTGAACACTGATAAGTGCTGTGATGCAAGAGGCTTGTTAACCCCATGTTGAACCCAAGGAATGCTAGTAACACTTATGGGAGTACAAGAATTACAAAAGTGGTTTTGGAAAAGAGCCAAGGTCTAAGTTGAGAGTAGTTGAGGTTTATGTATTTTGCTAGTTTGAACTACTACTTAAAAAACAAGCCCAAGGAAGTAGTCAAGCTAAGAAGATAACTCAGAATACAGATGCTCTCGTGAGGACAAACAATTTTCGGCAGTGCACTTAAGTCCTGATTCACACCCCAACAGATGACCAATATTCATTACCAGATCAAAGTAAGCCAGTCACTTTATCTAGCAACCTCCATCACATTATCCTCAGGTATGATTGAGATCAGCTCATTTATGGATGAGGTAAAAACTCCAGCAGGTGGAACATACAGAGCTATCTGTTTCCAACTGGCATGCCCCAAAGAAAGGAAATATAAATCACCTGGAACCAGGAGAAATTATTTTTTATTTTTGAGGGGTTTGGTCATTCAGTACTTCTATAAGTGTAGTTTTATACTAGTAAGGAATTCCATAGCTGCAGTTAGATGAAAGAAGAAAGGATTTTCTGCTTTTGCTTTTGAGTAATGTGCATCTGTGAGAGTTCAGTCCTTCAAAATTAAATGTGTGTAAAAATTTTGAAAGTCAATGTTATGTAAGCAAGAATAGATGTACAACAAACCACATAGAGCACTAGAAAACTCCAAGAGTCATAGTTAATTCAGGTAGGAAAATAAATGTGGCAGAAGCCTTAGAAGGCAAAATAATGCTAGTACTGAATTCTCAGGCTCCAAAGGCATTTAAATTCCTGTTGTGTAACCAAATCTACGTAGGTACACTTTTCTTCTGCAGAGGTCTCTGAAATCAGTGGGGTTTTAGGCAAGCTCAAAAGTCAGCCAAACAAGAAATGGAGGCTCTGAGCAGTATACTCTTGGGACTTTTCTAACGAGTCACAAAAATCATCAACAATACTGAGTCATGAAGTCCGCACCAGGATGGGTCAGTTAGACTAGCATATCTAATTTCAGCAGAGATTTTGTGAGAGGGGAGCTATCTAACGTGTCTATCTCATTTAATCAGTATTTTCACCCCTACGTCTCCTCACACTTTATTGTGGCTACAGCTAAGCTATTTAAGGCATACAACGTAAGCACATTCGGCGTGTGTGTTTACATACAGATACAAATGCAGATATGCGATGAAACAGTTTCCAGCTGAGTGAGAAGAATTATGAAAGCTACTCATCTGATAGGTCTTTCTGTAAGGCCATGTCTTTCCAGTTTCTTTTCTGCCTCTATGAGGGACAGGAGGAATATTTGAGGTCCAAAATAGCTCTCTCCCTGCACTCTTTTTAAATGATTCAATTGATTCTCATTAATCTCTGCCTTCAGTTTAGGAGCTGAGTAAGCTTCTTCTTTCATCTTAAAATTAAATTTGCTTGATAAATTATCATTATTATTATTATTATTATTAGGTAGGGAAACCCACCTGCCATTTGATGTGTTGGCTTCTGTTCCTTCAGACGTCATTCGTGGATCGTTTGCTGCCCTGATCACTGTCATCGCATTAAGCAATATTTTAAATCATTACAGAAAAATCATCATCTGGTGATTTCCAAATTATTTTTCATTTATAAAATTCTTTTAACATCCTGACTTCTGAAACATAAATCTAGAGCTATTTGGAGTGCTTTAAATAAAATACTTAGTGAAATATAAAATCAATAGATAGCATAAAATACCAACATAACTGACTGAAAAAACCGTGTGTAAATTATATGGGAGCCAAACAAGTGCAGAGTGGTAACCTGGCACCAGTTCAAATTTTCAAAATGAAGTTGGAGGGAATGGCAATCTACAGGCACTGCTCCAATTTGATCTTGCACATTGAAGTGTACACCTCAGTAACCTGGCGTAGTCTGAGGACTTTCTTTTTCAGCTTTCAAAATCTATTTCAATGAAACTTACTGTGTTGGTTTTGGCTGGGGTAGAGTTAATTGTCTTCATAGTAGCTAGTATGGGGCTGTGTTTTAGATTTGTGCTGGAAACAGTGTTGATAATACAGGGATGCTTTCATTACTGCTGAGCAGTGCTGACACAGAGTCAAGGCCTTTTCTGCCTCTCACACCCCCCCCACCAGCGAGTAGGCTGGGGGTGCACAAGAAGTTGGGGAGGGGACACAGCTGGGACAGCTGACCCCAACTGACCAAAGGGGTATTCCATACCATATGACATCATGCTCAGCATAAAAATCTGGGGGAAGGAGGAGGAAGCGGGGAACATTCGGAGTGATGGTGTTTGTCTTCCCAAGTTACCGTTACACGTGATAGAGCCCTGCTTTCCTGGAGATGGCTGAAC
>NW_008825555.1:6329-8921 GCF_000699105.1 Pygoscelis adeliae
GGGAGGGGACACAGCTGGGACAGCTGACCCCAACTGACCAAAGGGGTATTCCATACCATATGACGTTATGCTCAGCATAAAAATCTGGGGGAAGGAGGAGGAAGGGGGGAACATTCAGAGTGATTGTGTTTGTCTTCCCAAGTAACCGTTACACGTGATGGAGCCCTGCTTTCCTGGAGATGGCTGAGCACCTGCCTGCCGACAGGAAGTAGTCAATGAATTCCTTGGTTTGCTTTGCTTGCATGTGTGGCTTTTGCTTTACCTATTAAACTGTCTTTATCTCAACACACAAGTTTTCTCCCTTTTACCCTTCTGATTCTCTCCCCCATCCCGCCATAGGGGGGAGTGAGCAAGCAGCTGTGAGGTGCTTAGTTGCCAGCTGGACTTAAACCATGACACTTATCTTTTTAGAACAAGAAGAAAAATTCTGAAGATACTCTCTCTTCCACACCTCAGCTAAAAAAAAAAAAAAAGGTGTATAAAAACACAGAGCTGAGGTGTAGATGAGAAGAGAGGTTGTTCCTCCTACAGTGACTGCATCATATAGGGGAACCAAATGCCAAAGTACACCTAATTTTATCAGCTCTCACTCTGCATGAACACTGCTCTGGAGCCATGAAAAAAAATACAACAGAGCAGTGGCAAGATCTACTCTCAGCACATCATTGATAATATCTGTATGCCACTGCAATGCCTTCTCCTGATCAGGTCTTACTGAAACATGACAAAATCTGAATAAAACAGGGTTGCTTTGACTGTTACGAAATTTTTGCAAAGCCTAAATTGGTGAGTGACATGGAAGGACTCACACTAAAGGCAACAGACTTAAAGTGTTCATTGTTGGGTTAGAAGACAGCTCGTGCTTTTGTTATCAATTTATAAATTTATATATCAATCCATAGACTGCCTGCTCTGCCTCTTATTGAAAAGACAGACAAGGTTGGTCAAAAAGGTCTTGTACCTATTTGATCCGACTTCGAAAGTTTTGCTTTGTTCCACAGCACTATGTGTTCAGTGATCACCAAGTGAATATTTACTCTGAAATTTATTGCAGTATGAAACCTCAATCATGAACAGACCAACAGATGTGCATCTCTGTTGACATTTTTAACAGGTAGTGGTTTCTTTTGTTTTTAAATTAAATTACTCACATGCTTAAGGCTAAGTGCATGTGTATATGTTTGCAGAGTCTGGGACAGGCCTGATATCTAAATGAGGATCTACTGATAAGCAACAGAATCTGTGTCCTCCAAACTATTCACCAACTCCTTAGCTAAGTCTCACATTGTCCTACTTTACCAGTATTATCAAAATGTTTATCTTTAGTGCTACACTTGCTGGCTCCTTTCTCCCTCTTCTAAAATCTATAATATGATTAAAGTGAAGCAAGGTTTGTAAGGAGAGGTAATATCTTTTATTAGAGCAACTGATACCTATCTCCTTAGACCATCAGGGCTATAACAACACAACCACTATAATTTAATTAGTCATTTTAACAGAATTGGAATAATGGCAGTGACCTCAGCCAAAGCATTTTGTGTACACTTTTTTCCTACAGAGATCTGGCAATGCACCATAATCCTGCACTAACATGTCTGTCTTTATTCAATTCCATGTCTTTTGAACAATAAGTCCATCAAAAAAACAATTGCTTTTTTCTTTGCATGATAAAGTGGGTACTACCATAAAGCAAACAAATTTTAATCTGCTGTGTAACTGGCAGAAGGTTTTCAACAGACCAAACGATACTACAGAGATCAGCTGCCAGTTGGTTTTGGTTATTGTTGGTGGTGGTGGTTTTGGGTTGGTTGGGTTTGGTTGTTTTGGTTTGGGTTTTTTTTTTTTTGGGGGGGGGGGGGGAAACATGTTTTCACACTGGTTTTCAGTATTCAGAAACATGTCCCTTCCATGACTTCTAAAGCATTTTGCCCTAGAACTGCAGCCTGTCGCATCTGAAGATGGTCAGATTCTGTAACGACCTAAGAATTCTTGCTACACTTGCCTGGGATTGTGCTGAAAGAAGCTGCATTTACTAATTATGTATACATAGCTGTGTAATCAGGAGGTAAAACTTGAAACACCACCTAATAGATACGAAGCCAGCACTTGAGGAAGGGCAGTTCCTGCACTCTCGGATATGATTTAATGAATCTTGCAGGGGCTTTGACAGAAATGTAATTTGCCAAACCCAGCACATTTTTCACTGCCAATTAATTAAACAACCTTACTGAGAAGAAGCATCCAGTAAATTAAAGAGCTGCAAGCCTAGAACTTTACAGTATCTAATGGTACCACAAACTCAGCTACTGAAATAGATTTGCCTGGTTATCAAAAAGGCTATGCGAAAAGCAGCTTTTGAAAATATTGTCCCCTACACTATTCCTTAAGGTTGACTTATATTTCTGTCTCATTGTAGCTCTTCATTCTCCTGTGACCTACACAATTACCCAGTGACAACAGTGAGACACAGTTCCCAGCTCCAGCTATCAATGACAGCAAGTTTGTGTGCTCAGCACTGCGTGTCAAAAGTTGCCTGAATTAGTCTTTAAAAGTTTATCCTCCTCTCTCAAAATTCAGAACAACAGAAATCTG
>NW_008825555.1:8962-31649 GCF_000699105.1 Pygoscelis adeliae
CAAGCGTGATTTCAAAGCCTGGCTACAAATGGCCATGGAAGATGAGCCAAAACAATGTTCTCGGGTGGAGAAAAGTGCATTATGCAAACCAGAAGAAGAGCTGACTTCAGCCAAAGGGTTGTAAAAGGAACACATTACTTGAACTGTTTCCATCTAAATGATCTCACATGCTCTTAGCACACAAGCCAGTGTTCTGTGGTTTTAAGCGTGCAGAAAGAAAGTTTCCAGTCTCTTCCCATCCATGATGTTTCACAAACGCTATTTTGGGGAACAAACAAGAATGATATTCCTCTTCATAAAACAGTGTTGAGAATGTGTTTGTCAACATGACCCATAAAAAACTCGGAAAGGATTATAACTTTGCATGTTACCTGTTTCTGTGGGAAAGAGACAAGAGAAGGGCCCCTCAACAACTTATCCCTTTCTAATGACTTCTAAAAGTCCTTTATTTTGCTGTTAATACCCAGCCTTGCCCTACTTCACTCAGGAGACAGAATAACATGAAATTTTATTTTCCATGAATTAAAACTAAATTTTGAAAACTATGTTTTTTTTGAAAATATTTGTCAAAAAATAAATGCTTAATCTTTTAAGCTCTTGAATTCAACTAATTTTAGAATAAAATAGCTATGTAATTTTTATCATCTTATAGGCCCACCTAATCTCTTGTTCTGCAGCTGAGTGCAAAACCACTGAAATAGGCCATAAGAATTTTTCCTATATTAACTAGAAAAAAAAGAAATTTTAACACAATAGATTTTAGGTCACTCATGTTTAAGTCTTCGTGAAATTCATACAGTTTCTCAGTCACAAAAATTGTACACTTTGTACTTCCCTTCTTCAGATTCTTTTTCTGGAGGTAAGTAATTTGATATAATGTGCTTTAAATGAAGGATTCAAAGCAATTTATAACCTATACCTAGGCAATTTTGCTTCAAGCACAGTGATAAAAGCTGTGTCATTTGTTAAAAAGAAGGTTTTATTAATGAAAGTAACAACTGCTGTCACCAGTCTCTCTGGAATAACTTCTCCTAATGAGTTGATTCCAGGTGTCTTGCTTTCTGGAGTAGTTTAAACAGTGTAAGCAAACATACACTGCACAGCGTTAATATTTAGGCAGCTGCTTGAATGACTATTTGTATAAATCATTACATTTTTGTGGCAGTTGAGCCTTGACCTAGGTCCCAGCTGAGCTGCAGCTTTTTAATGGAATAATGTTTCACATGCATGGTAAAAATTGCAGTACATTGCGCTGTTTGCTATTTATTTCTGAACTAGCTCTGCAGTTCTTTTATTGCAGCAGGAAGTTTGCCTCAGTGAAAATCGCACACTGAGCTTCAGTGTAGGGCAAAAATTGGAAAGCCATGCCTTCTAACACCAGTCAACAACTATGTCCATTGTGTGGACAGACCTGAAACAGAGAAACTGTCACAGTCTTTAGACTTTAATGAGGCTGCATGTCAGTACATGTATAGGAGACACTTTGTTCAGAGAGCTCTGCAAAACAAGGACCTAATGGAGCCTCAGGAAGGGAAAGGGCTGAAGAACTGCTTTAGGCAAACAACGTGCTAAAGATGTATGATTGTATTCAAATACAAACCCTTTTTCCAGGCTAGGTTGCTTCATGTTGAAGACAACATCTGTTAGATTTTCTGTGTGTCTTGACAATGAAAATTATATTTAAAGTACGGTTATTCCTAATGTAATTTGCAGGACATACAGTATCAGACAATCAAGATCACAATTTTTTACTTTTTTTTTTACCTTAAGTTTCATGAAATGCATATGTTAATCTATCCCAACTCCATGCTTTTAACAGTCCTTCCTATACAGGAACCCTTGAGGTGAATTAAGTTTTCAAACCACACTCGTGAAGGTTCAGATATTCTTCCCTCTAGAACCCTCAAAAAATGTCTATGTTAAGAACCAATCTCACACTACATCATTGTATTTCTGCCCTAAACCTCGGGGCTGGATACACAAACAGGTCTGCATGTGCAGCACTAACACTGTTCTTCAGTTTCTAGTCACACTCACCTCCCCCGAACTCCTTTCAGTTCTTCTGGTTTTAGCGATTTTAGCTATTTTCTGTATTATATATTACCTGTATTTATATATTGTCTCTGCATAAACTCTGGAATGCCTAGACCAAGAATAACCATCCTTTCTGATGCAGTGAGCTTTCTCCTAAAAACTTTGCATGCTCAAGTGCCACAAGACACAGATGACAAAGCTCTCTTGGGTACAGGGACAGGCAGGTACAGGAATAATGCAAAGGAAGAAAATTCTGATTGCTTTTCCAGGGTCTCTCCACTCCCCTCTGAAGTGGGACTGGTTGAGCAGCTGAGACCAAAGAATGATCTCAAACCTGCTGGTGTTGCAGTGGATTATGAAGTTAAAGTGTACCGAACAACCGGACATCCATAAGCAGCTTGAAGCACCAAAATTACCTCTTGTGGAGCACAGGTTACATAGAACAACATTTATTTACACACAGTCCTCAGTCACAAAATGAGACTATTTCTTCACTATCTTTCTACTTTAATTGCCTGAGTAATCTGTTACTGTTGAGTTCCTGGAGCTCTGTAGCTCAATGTACAACAAAGTAACAGCACCTTTTCAAAAGTCAGTAAAGTACTTGCAAGTCAAATAACAACTATTCTAAAATTGGCATTTTAACCAACTGATTTTGCATTATTGTATATACAGCCAACTAGATTCACCTAAAAGTGTAAAAGCTAGTCATTGCAACAACTACTTGGTCATTGTAATTATAGCAAAGATCACCTTGCTTATCAAGATGATGGAAAAGTAATTATAGCTTTTTGAAGTGTGCTGGTAAGAGAGTAGTGCAGATATATATTTAAAGATGCATGACTGGGAAGAACAAGAATTATTTTTTTTTAAATTGAGGAAAATATTTTTGCTTAAAATAGGCAATTTTCTACATCTTTAGAAATAAGCACCCAATTGTTACTTTACTTCATTGGTAAATGAGGACGGTATTTCCATATTGCAAGCCAAAAACTCAAGACAAACGGTTTAAACCTAGTATAACATCATTCACATTAAATTTGTACTAATTATAAAGAAAGCCTAATATTCAGGTATCTTAAACCCCAAGAAAAATGTTAAAATACTCTTAAAATACTCTCTACTTGTATTGCCTCCTGTGAACTACTGACTTCCTTGCTTGTTTTCTAAATAACCATCTACATTAACACAGATGTTCTTGTTACCTTCTTGTGTTGTTACTAAATTGGCAAGATCAACAGGCATTGGATAAATAACCAATATTCCTAATGTCTTTAGTAATTAAGCACTGCAATTACTGCAGAAAGTACACCACCCCCTTTTAGTTCACCTCCCAGACAAAAGTTCCGTTAGAAATGATACCTCTTGCTGCTTTCTTTTAAGTGGTCTTTTAAACACTTTAATGGTTGTGAAATCTAATTGAAAAATAGAGGGGGGTGGGATTTGTTTGGGTTTTGTGGTTTTTAATTATTTTTTTTAAATCTTGAATTACCTAATCTCGATTGTTTGGAGGCCAAGCTTTATTTGTTTGAATTAGGTTTCTGTCATTAAAAATCAAGTTCAAATTGCACTGATGTTTTAATGCACTAGGTGGCATAATGATATTCACATTAGAGCGAATTAAATGCTTTGCCACCACCCAGGTACGCAGTTGGAGAATAGAAGCCAACTTTTCTGCCAGATAAGAACTCCTATGGTAATTTCTGTAATGATAGGAATGCTAATATTGTTAAGCCTCTCTTTTGTTCTTTGCAAGAGTATTTCAAATTTTGAAAGAAAAAAATAATTCTTATTTAAAGAAGACAATATAAAGAACTGGAGCGCTTCTCACATCAAAATACTGGTCATCTGTTTCATGCACTTCCCATTGATTCCCTATGATCAGAATATTTTGTTGCTTCTAAATAGGTGTACAAGAAGGGTGAAAAGAGAGTACAAAGAGTAGTAAAACTTCCTTGTTTACTATCCTTCCTCAGCTCTATAAACTGGCAAACCTGGGCTGTCACCAGCTGATAGATTATTTACAGATGACATAGCATTGTACTGGCCTGTGATGTTTAACCTCCATTAGCGCTTAGAGGGACATTAACCTCCTTGCAGAGAAAATTTCTGTGTTTCTTTTGATATATTAAATATCCCATTCCCCCCCACCAGAAACCCAGACATGTACTGGACTCACACAACATATGAATCCTCAGCAACACAATTTTAGGCAAAGAAGTTGACAAAGTGATAATCAAATACTGTCATAAACCTGCCTGTTCAGTCAGGTGAGTAGGATTAATGTCCAGCCCCTCATGTTGCAGACTTTGGTTTTGCCAAGATGTGATTTAAGAAATGAAGGCCCAGGTGAAAAATGAACTACTGAAAGCAGTGGTAGGGATTTCAGTTAAAAATCCTTTAAAACCTATTCCAATCCTGATTGTGACAAAGTTTACCCTGACCAATTTTACCTGTGATCAACATTAAAGTAGATCAAAGACATATGAGCTTGAGAGCTATCATTTTTTCTAGGACTCCTGTTTCATCAGCTTTGATATGGGATGCATTAAATGTATGTTGACACTGCCAGGAACTGGACTAGGTGAGTTGAATCAATCTTTTCCATTTCTAACTCTATTAATTCCACTATTATAGTGGACATCATGAAAGATCCTTTTAGACTGATTCTGGTGTCAGTCTGAACCAGCATTATGTCAAAAAAAATTTAAGTTATCTTCATTTACTGTAAGTTCAGAGACTTGCTTTTTGCTGCAGATGTTCTGTCACGGTTTGCTTGAATTCTAGGCAGTAAATTACAAGATATGTCAATGTAAAGTGGCAGCGAAATCATTTATCATTAACTTGAAGAGGCCATTATTCAGCTGTGGAAGATGACTGTTTTATGAAATACAAAAGATGAGATCATGATTTAGTGACCAGAAGTGTTCATTTTCCAAAACACAGCAGTATGTAGTGAGAGTGAGAAAGGAATGGAACCTAAGTGTTGATATAATTTTATCTGGATAATGTTTTGATGTTTGCCATCCCAGTTAAAATTGGCTTTTATAAGACTTGTTGCTGATTAGCAGACACATTTTTCTATTGGCTAGCTGCTATATGCGTCCCAGTTCTTTCTGTGCAATTACAACTCCACAAGTTACTGCAGGTGCCCTACCCGAGCATCAGGAAAGGATTTAAAGAGGTATAAAGCTTTCTGTCTTTTAAAGGTTATTTGAAACATTGGAGTTTCTAAACAAACACTTCAGAGAGTCCAAAAATTATAATTTCCCTAGTTTTTTGACGTAGTCACTAACATATTTACCCGTTTTATGAAAATTATCCCCACTTAGAAAGCTTATTTGTGCAAGCAACTGAATAGGATAATGTTATTGCAGGGACTAATTTTGTAAAGACTGAAGATGTGTTCAGCACAGAAAAAGTGAGTGTAGTATGGAGCACAGTATCAAACACCACCAAGTTATCAATTCCTAGAAGAGATTAAAGACAGGACTTCCCTGTTTTATGACGCAGTTGGTAAAGAATGCTGAAGTGCCTACCTTTTCCAGCTGGTGCATCCCTTCCTCTACGCAACAAATGGAAGCCAACGTTCTCAGTGTCTGGGGATAAAGGCACCTGAAACAATCCTGGCGACAGATCCTAAAGAGAGCAACTACGCCTCCTTCCTGCAGGGGAAAAGCAAAAAATCAGAAAAGCAGCACTGAATGTTTCCCTGGTATTTAACTGAGATTGGGATGAGGGGCTGATTCCTTTAGTAATTTATCCAAATTAGCTATCATCACACCACCAATAGAAAGGATGTTAAGCTCACACAAAGATCTCAAGTTGATCAATGCTTATACACTAAGTGATGAAAAAGTAATATAGCCTCAGTGGGAGGTGTGCTTAAGCGATTGACTTTTACCAATTACAAGCACAATTTAAATTAAACTTGACATTCATGTAAAAATTACAAAGAATTATCAATAGGCGGCAATTGGAATGACATTTAAGTGACAGCTCAACCATATGCTATTGGTTTAAAACAGATTTTTATTAGCGTATATTTCCCATTCCTCTACATTTCTGAGCTCCATACAATATTTACTTCATGCTAAAATATGAAAGAGAAGGTCATATGGTTGAAGAGCTACTGAAAATAATGTGGAAATAGGTGTCAAGTTTTATACATATACAATCCATATGTTCATCTTCTAATACGTAAAGTTTGCATGCCTATACTTTTTTCTTTAAATATGGCAATAATGACAAAGACTTGAGTACATATACATCCTTACAATAACTATCCTTCATAATTTCCAACACATCTTGTGAACATATAAGTCTTAGCAAAGTTCACCCAATAAATGGAAAGATATAAATAAATGCAAAGATATAAATAAATGCAGACAATATATGCACTTCATGTGGTGAGGTTTTTTTGGATTGTCCTACATTTCAAAATGTTATGCCATCAGGTAGACTACAGATGCCTTATCTTATGTAAGAGCAGACATATAAAGAAGAGGAAAGCATTTAAAATATTAATGACAGATGAAAGATCTCAGACTAAAATATTCAGATTACGCTAGTAAATTAAAAATAATTGGAATCATGGACCAAGTGTAATATACACCCTTCTTTTTAAGCCTGTTTCAGTAGCCTCTATATAAAAAATATTTTTCAGAGTCACAGAAATAATCTTTTTCTCCTTAACCATTTGTGTTATTTGAAAGCTCAACAGGTTGTACTGACATAAAACCTCTGGACTACTATTCAGACTTCACTCGTTTTCAATTCTACATTTTTGTACTAGTTCTGCTGGAATAAAATAGAAAATAATAGAGCAAGCAAAGATATCTGTTCAGCCTAACAAAAATACACACCAATTTATAAGAAAATTAGAATTAGAGAAAATTAACATCTCAATATATTTTCAAGATAGAAGCTTTATATTATGTCTTTGCACATGTACATGTAATTTCTGTGAGAACAGTGAAAACAGTAGGCTTACTGAGGTTTGCTAAGAGTAAAATTTATTTTTGGAATTGTAACAAGTGCACATGTGTCTGTATGAGTTATTTTATATCTAGTACTGTTATATATAGCCTACTGCAGAAAGACATTTCTGAGCCTTTAAAATAAAAAAAGGCAATACACTAACAAAAAAAAGTTTCAGTCATATTTTTCCTTCCACAAAAGGATACTGATATTTCACCCAAGCAGTAATTATCTATGAAAAATATAAAAAAAAGCTATTACAGTGTTCTCCCCAAACCTAAGGTAACTGGGATTTTTTTTTTTTTTTTTATTATCAGTTTGAAAGTCCCCATAGTTCAGTGGAATTGGAGATGATCTGATTCACTGTTTTAGTCATAATAAGCAGAATTTTGTGGACAACACTAGTAAAGCTCAAGTGATGTCGGCACATTTGCTTCAAGCTTTCTGTATGACAAATGGGTGCCCTGCTTTTGCCTCTGATGGACAGGAAGTGATTTATCATTGCATTTGTCAGGAGAAGATGTAAACTGTTTATTTTGTGCCTTGTGTGCCATTACCAAGTTGTAAAATATTGATCACAAGTAATGAACCTAGAGAGCTGTAAGTAAAATATGGAATAGGTAGAAATACTGAACCTGATTCTACGGTTTGTCAAAAAAACCCTCTCCTCACTGGGATCTCAACATCCCCCAGAATTTATTCACCTTTTTCAAGATTTGTCCCCTGTATCTTTTGCAATGATGACAAAACTATCCCATCTGATAGAGATACACATAAATTGGTCAAATGGGTAAACAGTACCATTCAGACAAAGAAACATAACAGCACTGAGCTTTGCTTGCTTTGGAGATTAACTTGCGCCTTTCCAAAAGCTCCTGATACGTCTAAGCATGTTTTTATTTATCCTTTGCAGTCTTTTGGTCAAAAACTGGAAATGCCAAAATAACACATGAAATGCTGCTCTTGCTGTAATTCAAGTTTCATTTGGGACAGGCTTCACATACTCTGTGAAAGTATGTGAACAAAAAGGAGAACTTGCTGTACCTCTTGATGACCTACTTCTCTCCTATATTGGATTAGTAGGAATTCAATTTCCTGGAGACATCCCTGAAACGCTGTTCAGAAGGGCTAGCAGTAGATAACAAAATCACCAGAAATACAATCGCAAAAAGTATGTGAAGGAGGTCATGAGTATAAAAAGCCCCACTGTGCATTAGTGAGTTGAGTGAATAAAGAGGGGAGAGAAAAGGCATCCAACTCTAAGGTGTAATATTTGCAGTTTCAGCCTGAAATGACTCAAAGCGCAGTGAATTCTCATCAAGCCTTTCCTCATGATGGAGGACAACATTTTATAATTAGCTTGAAAGATGATCTCAGAAGAAATCTTCATAGTAAATACTTTCTAGAAAAGGAACTGATGTACAAAGATGGTAAGGCCAAGATGTATTAGAAGCTTCTCAGAGGAAGTAATCTGCTGCACATCCACATGGGACTCAAATAGTCAAGCATTCTCCAAAAAAGGATGTGATAAGCAGATTTGGCTATCTTCATTACCATTTCTGTCTCTCTCTCTTTTAGGAGACTATTATTATAGCACCCAGTTCAATACAGTTGGCATTAGACTCTAATTGTCATCAGTGAAATGGATTTATTAACAAAGACTTTTTATCTGTATCACTGTCCCACCACTGTTTATTTGTTGTAACTCTGGAACTGATATTTACTGATTCTTCTGGTTGTTACAAAGCCAAATCAATTTAGAACCAGTCTACTTCAACTAATGTTAATTTTTGACAAGTGCTCAAGTCCATTCAAAATTTATAATTTCTGGCTTTTAGTGTCTCCTTATGCTCTTGTAACATGAAGGTAGAGTTTTAACAACCAAGACTAATTTATAATTTTTAATATGAAAGATCCCAGAATCAAAATCTAATAGATATAATCATAAAATCATAGAATGGTTTGGGTTGGAAGGGACCTCTAAAGGTCATCTAGTCCAAGCCCCCTGCAATAAGCAGGGATATCTTCAACCAGAGCAGGTTGCTCAGAGCCCCATCCAACCTGACCTTGAATGTTTCCAGGGATGGGGCATCCACCACCTCTCTGGGCAACCTCTTCCAGTGCTTCACCACCCTCAGCGTCAAAAGTTTCTTCCTTATGTCTAATCTAAATCTACCCTCTTTCAGCTTAAAACCATTACCCCTTGTCCTATCACTACAGGCCCTACTAAAAAGTCTGTCCCCATCTTTCTTATAAGCCCCCTTTAAGTATTGAAATGACAGGATAAGGTCTCCCCAGAGCCTTCTCTTCTCCTGGCTGAACAGTCCCAACTCTCTCAGCTTGTCCTCATAGGAGAGGTGTTCCATCCCTCTAATAATTTTTGTGGCCCTCCTCTGGACCCGCTCCAACAGGTCCATGTCTTTCTTGTACGGAGGACTCCAGAGCTGGATTCAGTACTCCAGGTGGGGGTCTCACCAGAGCAGAGTTAGAGGAGCAGAATCACCTCCCTCAACCTACTGGCCGTGCTTCTTTTGATGCAGCCCAGGATACGATTGGCCTTCTGGGCTGCGAGCGCACATTGCTGGCTCATGTCCAGCTTTTCATCCACCAGTACCCCCAAGTCCTTCTGGGCAGGGCTGCTCTCAATCCCTTCATCCCCCAGCCTGTCTTGATACTGGGGGTTGCCCTGACCCAGGTGAAGGACCTCGCACTTGGCCTTGCTGAACCTCACAAGGTTCACACGGGCCCACTTCTCCAGCTTGTCCAGGTCCCTCTGAATAGCATCCCGTCCCTCAGGCATGTCAACCACACCACTCAGCTTGGTGTCACCTGCAAACTTGCTGAGGGTGCACTCGATCCCACTGCCTATGTCACCGATGAAAATATTAGACAGTACTGCTCCCAATACAGACCCCAAAGGACACCACTCATCACTGATCTCCATCTGGACACTTAGCCATTGACCACTACCCTCTGGATGCAACCATCCAGCCAATTCCTCATCCACCGAACAGTCCATCCATCAAAACCATACATCCATAATGTAATAAAAAAAAAAATCCATACATCCACAATATAATAAAAAAAGACTTTTGTGACTACATCCCTGCAATGCAACCCCAGACAATGATACAGCAAGTTAGTCACAGTTTGATGCTTAAGTATGTGTCGTAAGACTTGACAGAGGAATATTTTAGCAACATTTGGTTCCAAAGGTAGGAAACCGACCTGCAGACAGAAACCTGACTAAAAATTTTCCCTGGTAATTGCAACAAATACTCTACTTGGCTCTTCCTTTCCTCATTTTCTCTTTTTGCTTTTAAAATTATCTAAACCAGTGGAGTTTCCATTATGCTGCCACCAGTGTAGTTGCTTGTAGATGAACACTACATATTATGGTTTGAAACTCACAGCTCAATGTTTGTTATTCTATTAGCTCAGAATTCAAGGATTATTATTATTACTACTATTATTATTATTATTTATGTTTCTCCCTCCATTTCTTATCTTGCCCTTGCTACTACTCGGTTGCGTTAGAGTTCTTAGTCTTTATACTTCTGACAGCTAGTGAGAACAACTAGGTGGCTGCCAGGGTGAGTCAGCAACATGACTCTTTCACAGCAGATTACAAAGTTACATGCTAAAAGAAAAAAAAAGTTGAGGAATGGTGGAATAAAATTACAGGTGACACTTCAGCATGGGGGATTAGTATTTCAAAGCATTTTTAAAGTTTGGTAAAAATACTGGGGGGGGGGAGTAGAGGGAGAGAGAGACAAGACTCTCTTACCAAAACGTAAAGTGAGAAACCAGTTCCTATAATATTGTAGTTTTACAATATTATCATGGTTCTTTGTTTGCATGTCCAAGAGTTTGGTGTGCTTTAGAGTTGTAATTTATAGCTTGGGACAGGAAAAAAGCTAACAACAGTGTTCCACAAGATCACACATTGTCATGGAGAGTAAGACTTCAAGTTTAAATGAAGAAATTTGTTGAGTTTTGCTTTCACTGTAAACAAATATTCCACTTCTCTGGCTAGTTTTTACAAAGATAATGACAACTCTCAAGGGAACTTCTGTATCTGTGGGAGATTTTGAGATCTTTACAAACATTGAATCCATTCTCACCCTCTTAATGAGTAGGCACAGTTCCAGATTTTTTTTTTTTTTTTTTCAATCACCCAGCTCTTTCACTGTCATAGCTAAGTACTCAAGTGACTGAATTCAAAATTCTGGTCTGTTACAATTCCTCTGCCACCTTGCTCACCGATGCAGATAACTGAGGCAATACAGAGGATGAAGGATGATGGTGAGTTGGGACAAATGTATTTCACAGGGCACAGAGGAAACAGACACACAGGACAGGGGATGCAATCACCGCCGTAATTTGGCAACCAAACTCCACTTAGGGTTCTTTGCATAAGGGGATGCATTTCCTCACTTGTAAACCTGTGACACATCCAGGTTTTAGCAATAAATTAATTTAGTGATTTATGTAAGGTCAGACTTTACTTCTGCTAAATTAAACTGTTATGGAATTACACAATGATAAAAACCACAAGACCAATTTTCCCCGATTTGTTAGTTCTGCACTTCCTCAATACTCAACATTTTAACATTGTTTTTGGATACCACTGAATGGAGCTCAAGTATCAATTTAGAAAAAATTAAGCCTCTCAAGCTGTTGCCAGAATCCACTACACGTTTCTGAGTCTACCTCATTTGCAGCCTTCAGAACAGAGCAGTACCTTTTATGGTGCAAACATCCATCTAAAGGCAGATTGGAAGTAAAATTAATTAAATGCCACTGTTTAACCTCACCTCTGAGCAGGACAAGGGATTGGCACACCACTCCACAAGCAGAATCTTGGGAAAGGAGCTTTTCTTCTTTCTATATACACTGTGGATGTGATTATCCTATGCTCAACCTCACACAATGCCCTGCCTTTCTCACTTTGAGGATCCAAGTGTCCTCAAAGGTGCAAACTCTGCAGGGATTGCCAGTATCATTGATCTTGGCAGAATGATTCGTTTATACCAAAAGTTAGCATCAATTACTCAGTGAATGAGAACACACACTGCCAGAAGTAACTGTAATGACGTTCCTCTGTAAAAGGAAAATAATGGATGCAAAGTATTTTTAAAATTACATCTTCAATAATATTTATAACCTACTCTGTACACACAGCTGAAGAGCCTTGTTGGTTCTCTGCGTACTTGTCAGCCATATGCATGGCCAATTGTAAAGTTTCTCTCCACTTCCATGGCTGGTACTTAAAAAGTACTGTCAGGAGAGACACTAAAAAAATGCCCAAAATGCTGAAGGGACTGGTAATACATTAGGTGGCACAAAGACAACTGTAGTTGAATCAATGCCCAGAAGCCTGTTGGAGCTTACCATCCTACTGCAGTTGTTTGCACGGGCATTGAGCTTTATTGAATTAAAGATTTTGGGGTTTGCGGCCTTTATTTCTTTTTTTTTTTTTCCCCTTAATCTAATAGGATAATTGTAAGTAAGCAAGGCTTGCAAAAAGCAGCAAAAGAAGAAAAAAAAAAGTTTCTCAGAGTAGATTTTGTTGTTCTTTAACCTAGATTATTTGTCTCCTGGAATACAAAATTTCATCTTGGACTGTACATTTCAAAATTGCAACCACTACTGTGTTAAGTAAAATAACTCACTTGTATCACTAGTTTACTTTGGATTAATCCATAAATCCCCTTACCTTAGCTATGATACGGCACAGGTGAGCACCTTCCTGGGTAAGGCTGAATAGACTACTAATCGCTGACTCAGTGATGTACACACTATCCGACAATTCTATTTGTCTCATCAGGTTCTGTGTGACATAAGATAATAAAAATAATTCATTTCCAATGAAAAACATCGGTGTTATATTTAAAGACAAGATGGAGTAGAAAGTCTAGTTCATTTAATCCATATCATCTTACTTCTCACTCAGAGAAAGGAAAGGAAAAAACCACGGGCAGGAGTCAAACTGGTAACACTAACACATTTATCATCGCATTTGAATAAATGTAACCAAGAACAGTGATATTTAAAAATAAATATGAATAGAGTAAGAGAACAGGTATGTGTGTGAGAACATTCAGTAAAGAACTCTTCAGCTATTTAGTAAATTATTGTTGGATTTGGCCTGGGATTGAACTAAAAATTTCAGCAGGCAACTAATTGTCTTATTGCTGAAGCTGTATCACAAGGTGATACAAGATTTCCACCTTATTTATAAGGAATATTGCTATAGCCTTTCTAACACTACTTTCTAGGGCTTTGGGTTCATCACTATTCTCAGTATAGATAGAAAATGTCATTGACCAATACAGGGAATTCTCATAGAGAAATGTAGTTTATTTCTCCAATATATGAAATAGGTTAAACATTTTTATCTTTGTAAATAGTTATCTTGCTTTTGTATGTGTGCCATTGCAGCTTCACAGAGAAACACAGCTGTCAGAAGAATATGAAGGGTATTTGATTTTACTCTTTCTGAAAGTACATACAATCATTAGAGGAAGAATTAATCATATTTGCTAGGAGGAAGAAGGGAAGCATTTTTATATTTAATCCAACCTGAAAGAAGTGGAAAGAAACATCCCACATTTTACACTGTTATTGATACAAATTTCAATTATCTTCCTTTTAAGAGGCTGTGTTCTCCCACCATTAGCATCTCCCCTTAGAAATATGTTCCATAACAGACATAACTTATCCATTCACATTTTGATATGAACCTGTCTTGAATAAAATCCTGATACACTGATTAGAAAAGAAAGCTCCTGAGTACACAATTTAAGCTGAGAGTTCTGGCCTCTCACACAGACACTTAGTCTGCTCCAGGGCAGCAAACTACCCACAGACAATGCAGTTGCACGGCAGAAGTGGACACACAGCCTGACTGAATGGCTCAGAAAACTGTTCTTAAAAGTGATTTTATTAATGACCTCTAATCTAAGTCTTCAGCCACACAAATACACACGAGATGGTGCAGAGTAATTAATTCTGCTCCCTTAAAAGAAAAAGGGACTAGGACTTCAGGTGTGTCAGTAGGTGTCAAAGTACCCCAAGACAGAACTATTAGCAACAGAGAACTGCTCTTCAGATTAAAAGGAATAAGCATCAAAACAACCACAACCTACTCACTGAATTTGCAATATGCAAATTTATTTAAACACTTCAACTCATATATGGCATTTCCTTTAATTCTCGTAAATCCTAACCAAAGCATATTAGCAAGTAGCTTGTTAGTTTGACTGTAATTCTGCAAATGTATTCTGGAGATTCTCACTTCCTAGCAATAATCTTTTAAAACTATAAGGGATGTTTCTGAAAGAGCCACAACTTTTTTCTTCTATCCTAATGCATCAAGGTGTGTTAGAATTTAACCAATGCCATGCACTAATTTTGTTTTAGCACCGTTGTAAATACTACTTAACTATTTCCTCATCACTAAGCCTCTCATTTCCTTTTTTTCCTGTAGGGACAAAATAAAAGAATAGCATCACCTCTAAAATACGGACAAATTAATTGAGCTTAATTACATTTGGGGTTTTTTATTTGAGAAAGATTAGAGGGTGCAAAGGAATTACCGATGAGATCTTAAGAAAGAAACTAGTGTAAGCCAAGATAGATTGGTTAGACTTGCAAGTTGCTACTATTTCAAGAATGGTCTAATGGAAAAAATTTAATGCATTTGTAGTCTCAGCCATATTACTCAGTGCATTTAGCTACATTTGATCACCACTGGAAACTATACATCATGCCTGCAATGATACAGCACTGTTTCTGGAAGGTTACACACACACATACATATAACCTGTACACAACACTGTATTTTATCACTACTTCCTAGAGTGTAAGAAATGCACTGGTTAAAATGTGTGCTGTAATAATATACATGCTATATGTACATCTTCTAAAAAGTTTAGCTTTTAATGAGAATCATTGAGAGCAGGAGAGACTTTTTTCAAGGTTTCTAAAGAAAAGCAGTGTCTGCATGAAAGGAAGAGAAAATGCATCCAAAGGTCTTATTAACAAGATATTCTCCAGAAATTAGATGCCTTGCAATGAAGGAGGCCTATCTAGAAAATTAAGTAACATATTGAGCCACAAGATCATTGTGTTTGGGATTTGAGGTTACTGAAAGATTTGAGAGTACAAACACCTAAATCTCTTTGCAAGATATTTTAATTACTGATCGTAAGTTTGCTGAAAATTGAGAGATATAATTAGAATCCTCCTCTTACTGGATGCTTTCCTTCAAGATTCAACAATTTTGAAAGACTTTTCTTTTTTTAAAAACTATAAACTAACCTGTGCCTCATGTGTTAAAACCAGCTCTATTAACTGGCCAAAATACTGAGCAACGGTAGTAAGTGTTTCATTAACACAAGATTTCATGGACTTCAGTATCTGTTCATCTTCAGTTTGTATGCACCTGAAAAGAAAGAGAAAGGAAAGCGATGAAGGAAAAAAGATGCAACAGATGCATATTGTTTTATCAAGCCAATTGTCACAGATGAGCTCTGTGTTAATAATGGGGATATAATGGGAATTCAGCTGTTCACATGAGGACACTGTCTTTGTGCCATTAGCATCACACCAGACTTTAATCAAGGCTTTGTCTAGACATAGTAAGTATACCATCAAAGGACAACAGTGGACATTAATGAGTAATTTTGGGATCACAATTTACTTCATAGACTGCAGGCCAAATTTTGCTGTAGATGTTGTGTTTATGTCAGTGTAACTCTGCTATTTTCCACTTATGCTTATAGTTACAGTCACTCGAGGATGCCTGCATTTCAACTGCAGCTGTGTATATCCATCCATCTTTCATGACCAAAGAAGTGCTTTCAATAATTTTCATTTCTTTACCTTCTTTGCCATAGTTTAATGACAACAGGATAAGGACCCAAAATGAATGTGTGCCCAGATGAGTAAAGTTTGTTTACATTTAAACAGCATACTCAAAAGTAAAATGTGGCCTTCTGTGCAGAAAGATTACATACAGCAGCTTTACAGAGTTAGTATCACTGGTTACAGGATAGTTATATTTGGCTGTAACTAAAGAAATGAGATAAGGATGGAAAACATCATACAATTCAAATGAAATAACTAATACTTCCTCACAGAACTGTATTCATTTGAATTGTCAAAACATATTCCAACCAGGCAGGCCACTGTAATGGAAGATACAGTTTGGTTGATCAGTGTCTCCATCTACACAGTAGGTCCCCTTTTCAGCTTTACCTTTCACCCACCTATATCAACTTTTCGTCAAAGAGACAAGGAGGAAGACAGCTGATTTGGGGCAGACACTATGAGATCAGAGCTCTCATTAAATCAGTGTGTCTCACAGTAGAATATAAAAGTAAAGTCTGAGCCGCGTGGGTTTGGCAAAAAGCAATAGTGCTCAAGAAATGTTCTTTCCTGATAATTAGATGGTGTCTTTTTCCCTGATGATTCCCTGAGCAGAATGACTTGCACAGTGTTTAAAGTAAATCGAAAAAGACCGATTGAACTGTGCTGGAGGAAACATGATAACTTATGTTAGGCAGGGGAAGTATCATGAGAAGAATTATAGAGAGAGTCTTATTTTCCAGTTTCAGCATTCTGGAGTGCATGGAGCTGAGTAAACCTACAACCGCAATTTAAAGGCATGTGTATTTATTTGGGTTTGATTTACTAGTACATGGATATGTGCATACAGGAACATGTAGTACGACAGTCTTGCAACATAAGTTTTCACACCAGCTGAAGTCTTGGCTCCACAGAACTTGAAGGGAACTTTGTCACAGATATCATTAGAGCCAGACTTTCTCCCTCAATATCTAAAAGCCCTGAAAAATCCACTTGCATGCAGCTTTGTGTCTATTGCCAGGCTCTTTGTGCAACAGCAGATCCCATCTTTCATTAGGATGCAGTTTAAATAAAAGCAACTCACTTCATACACCAGAGGCTAATATTTAGAATGCTTTTCAGAGCTGTGGGAGCCTAGTTCAAACATTTGAGAGTGCTAGTAGATTTGTACTTCTCATTAGAAATTCCACAACATAATAAAATATCAAAATTAATATTTCAGCTAGAAAATTTAAATTACCTTTCTGTAAATGCTGTAAATTCTGAACACTTGTCTATTAAAAGTTTTTCAAACTGCAGAAAGAGAAAGAGAAAGTGGTTTTAAAGCAATATGCATACACACAATTGCTTTTTAAAAATAAATAATTATTGTTTATGATAATTAGGTGAAAACCCTCCAGAAACTTAATATTTCATATGGACACCCTTTTTCTACTTTTCTGCATAAAACAAGTAGGTAAAACTGAAGTTAACAAAAAAGTAGTATTTTCTACATTGTAAATGCAAAGGAACTCACAGATGGGGCATCTAATTACTTTAGTCCTGTAGTCCTCAAAACCAAAACTTTTTTCAACATAATTTGTCCATATTATTAACATTCAGAATCGAGCCTATGATAAAATAGGATCCAAAATGAGTCAAGAATGTTTCCATAGCTGAAAAGGGGTTAGAAAGTCTTAAACAAGGGACCAGTATCAGTACGTAAGGATTTCTTATGGATTGTTTAAAGTAAGCTTTAATTATTACAATTAAAAAAAAACAACAAGACAAACATGACATCAGGTAAGGCATCCTACCTGGTGCATTTCTTCTGAAGAATTCCTGTTGAACGTATTGTATTCATTTATCATTGAACGTACATGGCAGTTGACTCTTACTGTCATGCTGTGGACTCTCTGCCATTTATTCTTCTCCAGCTTTTGAGCAATCCTGGTCAACTCTGTGCTGATGATCCAAGCTCTTTTTAATAGCAGCTGTAAGTTATCACATGTGCTATATTGTGAGGAAAGGATAAGTTCATTTTGTTCATCCTTCTCAATGCTGATTGGCTTGGACTGGAGAATACACATACATTCACAGTCTGTCATCAACTTCAAATCTTCCATCCATCGCTGAACGGAGTCCACCTGAATTAAGTGCATGCTAGAAGGCAGAGAAAGAGAAGGAAGAATGAGGTAAAGCAAAACAACCTTAGAATAACCACCAGCAATACAATACAGTTTCATCCACCTACCAGGTTGCAATTGATTGACAAAAGGCAACTACCTGAACAAACAATTTGCTTGCAGTAACACAGTGACACGCTTAGCTTTCTATTCCAAACACAGGTTTTGGGTTTCTAATCACCTTTACACCACATACCCTGCTATAAAATTATTTGTGAAAAATTAGTAGAGATTAGAGATAAGTAAACAGGAGAAGTTTAGACTACACTTTTGGGGGAAATGTTTCTTGTACATTCAGAGTTTAATATGATGAAGGAGCAAAGTTATGGGTGTGTTTGCTTGTTGTTTATGGCACTGTACAGTCTGCTTTTTCTAGGCACTTTGCCTATTAGACACTTAACAGAAAAGTTTTACCTTGCAGCATCTCTCAAAAGCCCTTCCACCCACACTGACACCGCCAAACCAAGACAGTGAACGATACTGTCAGCAATATCCGTTTCTGCCATATCATAATCCCTTAAACCTCAGCTGTATTCTACTTCCTGACCAGTCCTTTACCTTCCCCCTTATTTCTCATTGCTCTCTGTACAATTTGCACATCTGACTTTCAAAGCACATTTTTGCACTAGAGCAAATATGCTGTGAACCAGCGAGGCTGAAGGAAACTCCTTGATGAGTATACCCTGACACAAGGGCAATGGGCCTGCATCTTGTGCCCTTGCATCCTCCAGCTAGTAAAATGTGGTACCCAAGACAGCAGCTGTTCTGAGCTCATCTTTGTGAGGGATCCCAAGTTCCCTAGAGCCTTGAGGTAGAGTTGCCTAGATTTTTTTCTTATAGTGAGGTGCCCAGATTCTAATAAAAAAACCTTAATCCTCACCCCAACCATACACACATACAGAGCCAGGTTTTATTAGACATGACTAGTGTTATTAACATTGTATCTAACAGTATATAAAGGTCAGGTATAGGACCCTAGGTCAAGACAGAGCAAAGTTTGCACAACTACATTCATCCTTACCTACTTTGTCTTTGCAGACAGGCTATGGTTTCTGCTTTTCTTTCATTTAGCTCAGGGAATTCCTTAGTGGCAACACCCTCATCCCTTCGACTCCCTGGAAATTTGCTTAATGTATGGCAATTTCTCTCTGAGGCCTGCCTGGCCCATTGCTGCCTCCTGCAGTCTCTCAGACCACCTGCACAAAATGCAGGCTCCCAGCTTTGTATTTTGGCTCTCGCCTACCACACCTAAGGCTGGTCGGACCTTTGTTTCCCTTTGCAGGAGGGAGCTTCCCAAGGAAGGAGCATTGCCTCTGCCAAGGGGTCCCATGTGACCCTTGCTTCCAAACCAAGGACAGAACAGACACTGTCCATCTCCAGAAATCAGCTGCCCAAAATTTTTTTCAGATTTAACAGTAGGTCCAGATTATTTCAGTTTACATTTCCCCTCCCCAATCCTCACAAGAGATCACTTCCTCTGGTAAATATATACATAAATATATTAAAAAAAACATTTTTACTATCAGTAATAGATATATAATAAGTATATATATAAATATATAAGGGACAGTTACATAGAGCTAAGGGAAAAAGACAAAAGTTATTGTTAAAAACAAATTTTCAAATTACTTGAACTTTCCTTTTTTTTTTTTATACAAAAGCTTAAAACACAGTCAGTGGTGGTTGCTGAAATTAACCATGGTTGCAACGGTAAAGACTGACTTTATCAATATCTGTCCACCACTAGGCCCATTATATCCCCTGTCAACGCAACATCATCCACTGGTAATAAAGCAAAGCAGGAGGCCAAGAGTTCAAAGAATCACTGCAAGTCTCCATGGCATAGCAGATTTTGATTTTTATGTGTCTAAAACAATTTATGCAGAAATTATAAACACAAGCATGACCAACAAATGTAATATTCGCATACACAACACACTTCCAAAAGGGGCACTTTACTCAGCAAGAATTTCAGATTTCTGATCTACAATGAATAAAATAATTTTTTTGACAGTTTGCATCAGCTGAAGATGCAGTCTTAATTTTTGGCAAGTCTTCTTAACATGAAATAGTTCAAAATTTTAGTACCTCTTCCTCTAGTGAAAGACGGATTGATACTAAGGGTATTCTGAAGTGAAGATGAGAGATAAGAAATGAAATTAAGAGAAAGCAAGAGAGACTGGGCTTAATTATTTTTTCCAAACTTCTATTGGTATCCTACAGCTAGTCTGACAGTGTAGTGGATTGTTGTCAACCTTCTGGATACATGCTGCAGTTTTATAAGATGCTATACCAGAAAGGACAAAAAGAAAGTTTGTCTTATAGCCCCCATTCTTTTAATTCAGCTACTGATTTATTGCAACTCAGCATCACAGCAGTAATGCTCTGTGCTGTTATGGAAAGCTGTTAGAACAAAATCTTCAATTACATTAGCCAAGCTAAGGATGACCAGGTGGAAGGCCTTTTTAATTCTTGTGCTTCCATTTATACACTGAGCACCACCTGAACTCAAGAAATCTCCTTCCAGACCACTGAAGTAATATTCCACAAATGACCAAAATTTATTAACGTACATATGAAAAGGAGGCTCACCTCAAGTATAATTTCATATAAATCAACAGCAAACAAGATACAAGTGATCAGTTTCATTGATCCAAACCCCCTTTTCACCGTATACGATGAAACTACCTTTAATTTTAAACTTTACAGGCTACTGCTATTTAAGGTCCTTATTTCACTCAGCTTTGAATATTGAGTAATTGCATTTCAGGATCGATTGTGGCTCGCTTTCTTCTTGCTATGTGTAGTCTCCTTATTGCCTTTTTGGACCTGAAGCAAGGTTTCCTAATAAACAAAAATAACAACTTTAGAAGTTTAAGACCATGATTTATAAAGATGTGCGTAGTTTGCATGCAGTACAGGATAAATACATTTGACACAGAGTAATGTATTTTTCATTTCTAAAGTGCACTATGATAATTGATTAAATCTCTGTTTAGTAAGTACAAATAAAGTCCTACATTATAAATTCACATGGAAAAAGCCTAGAATAGAAGGTTAGTCAGAAAAACAAAATCATTCATATTTCCTTTAATCGCAAAAGCCAGTCTTCACTCTGAGGAGAAAAAAGGATGATAGAGTTGTACAAAAAAGGTACAGATGTTAAAGAAACTCTCCTTGTTTGCCTCTGTTCCTACTAATTGTCAGAAGTACAACTGTAGAATTTAGGATGTTCTGTCATTGAAACTTAGTATTCCTTAACTCACAACAATGGCAAAAATAATACCATTCACCTCCTTTCAGACAGAAGAACCACAGAAAATTCCCCCTGCTCACTATGCCAGCTTTTCTGACACGTTATTCTTTAAAACACACATATATCATGATTACTCAAGTGAAATATATAAATGATTCACCTTCATGCACATCTCCCTGTATTTAGAGAAAATCTTCCTAAACATTCAGCAGATGAATTTGTAGACTAATTTTTTATATATTAAAATAAGGAAAGTAAAAATTGTGATCATTCCTAATTAGCTATTAAGAATCATATTCAAGACAGCGTTTACTGAACTCCAAAAACAAGCTGAAAATCTCCATTTTGTCTCCCCATTACTGAAGGAAAAAAAAAAAAAATCTACGCCTACAAAATGAAAACAACCATAATGGGTCAGACCAGAAAAATCTGTCTAGCCCATTATCCTGCTCCCAACATGGCCATTAGGAGATGCATAAGGAAAGATTATAAGAGGCATGGCAAGAGCTGTGCAACCCCTCCTTCCCATCTTCTGGCAATTAGTGGTTTAGGAACTTCCTAAGCCAGAAGCTGTGTCTGAGCAGGATGTTTTTACAATTCATGAAACAAAAGTAGCCATTAGTCCCTTTCTGAACTCAGTTAAACTTTTGGCCTTTACAACATCTAGTGGCAGTGTCGTCCATTGTTCGATTATTTTTTGTATGAAAAAGTGTTTCTTATTTTTTGTTTTAAACTTGCTGCCTGGAGATATTAACACAGCTCTTTAGTTCTTGTATGCTAAGAGATACTGAAATGATAGTTCCACATTCACCCTCTTCGTGTAATTCATTATTTGCTCTACCCTATCTTCTCTCAGTTATCTCATTTCCAAGGTAGATAAACTCCATTTATCTAGTCTGTCACCACACAGAAGTGATTCCACTCCTCTGACCATCCACGTACTCTCCCCACCTTTTCAAAAAGCCACTTTTCCTACGTCCTAAGATGTGATGGTAAGAACAGCACACAATATGCAAGATTCAGGTAAATTATGAATTAAATTTTCTGCACTGTCCCTATTTTCCAAGAATTCCCAAAATTAAATTTTTTTTACTTGTTTTCCACAGAGCTGTTTCATTTTTACCTTCCAGAAAAATCTACTTATTTTGATTTCAGAATCTTTTCCATGAGTGATAATATATAATTTAGAGTTTGCTATTCTATATGTATGATGAAAGAGATTGTTCTTTAGTTCCCTTCGCCTCCTCACATGCACTACTTTAGGTTCATTAACATACAATTTCTTCTGGCATTTTGCATTTCAGTCACTCAGTATTGTGAGACTTTTTGTGTTTGCACATTATTTTAAATTAACCTGAACAGTTTTGCATCAGCAGGA
>NW_008825555.1:31664-62177 GCF_000699105.1 Pygoscelis adeliae
TTTTTAACTATTTTTCAGGTCATTAAATACAGTAAGCAAGATTGGTTCGAGCATAAGGGGCCTTACTGGTGTGACTCTCCCGAGTTCTGTTTAACTGAGCAACAGTAGCTGGGTAACTGGCAGAGATCCTGATGTATATACACAGTAGTTCCCCACCAGTTAGAATCTCTGAATTTAGTATGTCATGGCATATTGACAAAAAAGCAATTTATCTAGACTCTACACTATAAAAGCAGCATTTCATGTAAAAATAGCAGTAAAAATAATTCAGTGCAAAATAAAAATTCAAACGAAAGTCTCCAGCATTTCTTCAAAGTCATTCTATTTTAATTGAGGTTGTAAAATATTTGATGAAGTTTTCAAGAGCACGCAACTGAACTTGAGTAACTAGCAATTTGAATACTCTGAATTCTAGTGCTTGCCAAAAAAAAGAGTCTTTTAAAAATTGTGTTATTTTGACAAAATCATTTGGTGTCACTGGCTGAGACCAACTTAGAGCAACAGCATGTTAAAAGCACATTGCTTCAAAAGATGCTCAGACCTTGTTTCATGCAGATGTTTCTGCACTATATAACACATTGCAGGGAAATTTCATCCTGGAGAAAGTCTCACATAAAAAAATAATAACCACATTTTAAATTTCTAAAAAGAGGCATATCATATTCAGAGTTCTGTTACAAGCATTTCTCTTCTTTTTTGCTATTTTCTATCCTCTAGTAAGTATTTTGTTAACTAAAGAATCACAAGATCTTTAGGATAGACAAGATGGATTGACATCTTAAGAATTGCTCTACCTCATGTTGGTGTTACTTGAATACAAAAGTGAAGAATAACTAGATCATTTGTTTAAAACTTCCAGCTTGGAACTCTCTACTACAATTTTACTGGCAGCACATACACTTCTTTTTAAATTGCAAATGTTATAATGAAAAAGAATTATACCTCCATTTTAGCACTGAGTTTCACTAAGTGCAAAAGTTTCGTGTTTTATAACATTGTGTTGAAGTCTGAGCTGATCAATTCATGTGAATAATTCCAGTGGTCAAATATATAAAGTGTAAAGACTTCTGCTCAGTCAAATTGTTTTCGAGGCTTCTTAGCCTTTTTATCCATTTTCACCTATTATGACAGATTTATTACCAATCCTAATGGCAGCATTTAGTACAGCTTCCAGATAAGCCTACGGTGAAAGTTAATGCCAAGTCTTATGACTGCGCTCAAATTTATTATTCTAATTAGCGGTAGGTAATTAATTGGCAACAAACAACTTCTTGAATGGATTTAGCCCCCTCTTTGAACATAAATCATCTCTAATTTTTTTCTAATGTATATTTTCAAAATTATTCATAGGTACCCGGTATACCCAGGGCCAGTTTCTACATCAATACAATGGACAGCAGAACTCAACTCTCAGTGGAAGGATTTAGTGAAGAGCTATAGAGACAACTCTTATTTATCCTCAAGTTGCTTTACACAATATTAGAATCATAGAATCATTAAGGTTGGAAGAGACCTCTAAGATCATTGAGTCCAACCGTCAACCCAACACCACCATGCCCACTAAACCATGTCCCTAAACGCCACATCTACACGTCTTTTAAATACCTCCAGGGATGGTGACTCAACCACTTTCCTGGGCAGCCTGTTCCAATGTTTAACTGCTCAATTAATTATTAATATTAATTGCATAAAAGAGCCTTGTAGATCCATGATATTGTATTTAGCAAAATTTTATAAGGCTAGCTAGAGAGCTAGCTTAGAAGATAAAGAATAATTTTAAGGTAGCTGAGAATCAGACTCCTAATTTTTACGTGAACACACTTGCTTTGTAGATCATTCCTAAGGTAATAGAGGTTTGTGAATATTTGGTATTTGTAATTGATATGGCAAGCTAAAAGAGTAGCGTGATGATTTGCACTGTGTTCTTTTTCCCTGCCTTGGTTTTACGGTCTTCTTTTCCAGTAGAACATCAGCAATCCAACTTCACTTGGACAAAAGGTGAGTTTAGTATGATTATTTAAATCTTTAGAAAACATTGATAAAAGCAAGTTAGTTCCTAGTTTTCAAAAAAAGTTAACAGGTTATATTAAAATGGTATTTTAATTTGCCTCAATGCTTACTCAATCATTACAGTTACTGAAGTCTGACAAATTCCCCAAATGAAGTCAGTAACAGATAATGCAAACTACAGCCCTGAAACATTTCTCAAAACAAAACAACTTAAGGAAAGGTGCACTGTAGTCAGCCAGATATCCTGAAGTGTATTGTGGAAGGCACAACTCTGTTAGTCAGCATCAATCACCCTTCTACATTTTAACATTTCCATTTAATTTAGGAGTAGGTTTAAACCACAAAGAAATGCAGCAGAAGTAATAAAGGCATTACCACTAGTTTCAGGAATCAGCATGCCAATGGGCAGAATAAACAAATATTGGTAACAAAACCAGAATTACTCAAAGATCACAAGTAAAATACAAATGTATTACAATAGTGGTAATAAGTTACCTGTTTGTTGACTAGGGACACCTCAATATTGCTACTTTTCTGGTAACTGATATCTATGAGTCTCTTCACCTGACCTGAAACCAACAATGGTCCCTCCTTGCCATTTACTGAAACTTCAGTACCACCAAATTCAGTTTGGCATCTGCACTCTGGGATGATGGAGTTACTCAAACCACCAGCCTCCTCAAAATCAATGCTACTATAGAGAAAATATGTTAAAACCACAAACAGCTTGTGCCTTGTTAAGTATACATCCAACTTCTGCAGGGAGATCAAATGAAGACCAGCCTGTGAAACTTAGAACTAAACATTTGTGGTCAGGCTACTGCATTTTGTGAAATCTTATGCATTCACCGATACAGAAACATCTATAAGGAAAGTAAAAACACTATAAACACTTGTAATATATAAAGTATGATGTGTAAATTAACTATAGCTTCATCGCAGCTATTTAAAAGGCCACATAAATCACTTAGTGTTAAGTGCTGCA
This sequence comes from Pygoscelis adeliae, assembly GCF_000699105.1. Taxonomy (NCBI): domain Eukaryota; kingdom Metazoa; phylum Chordata; class Aves; order Sphenisciformes; family Spheniscidae; genus Pygoscelis; species Pygoscelis adeliae. Next base: position 34,660 of record NW_008825555.1, read on the forward strand.
CCAATGTTCCTCTCAAATCTTTATGCTTTTCTGAGAAATCCTCACTGTAAGTTGTCCCTCTAAAAATATCTGGAAATATTATACCATCCCAGAATTACTGGCACACTATAGAACCTAAGGAAGACACAATATAAAATCACAGACCAATTCAGCTTACTAATTAGCTTATGTAAAATCTAGGATAAACTTACCTTATATCAATTTTCTTTACATGGTTAGAGTTTAAGTAGGCGAGGTCCTTTCCAGCCTCTGCCAACTGAAGGGACGGTCAGAAGGCAAAAGGACTAGTTCAAACTGGTTTTGTGGATTTTTACTTTGTGCCTGGTACATTAAATTGCTAAAAGAGTAGCTGTCTCGACAAGCACATAAGCCACTGTGTTCAGAGAAAGTAAAGACAGCAGTAAAAGAGAATATAATTTCCTGACAGAAAGGAGGAAAATGCTAAATAAACCCTGCTATTAGCAGTATAAGGCTGCTAATTGGCCTGCTACAGGCTGTCCTGGTTTCGGCTGAGATAGAGTTAGTTTTCTTCCTAGTAGCTGGTACAGAGCTGTGTTTTGGATTTAGGATGAGAATAATGTTGGTAACACACTGATGTTTTAGTTGTTGCTAAGTAGTGCTTACGCTAGTCAAAGACTTTTCAGCTTCTCATGCCCTGCCAGCAAGAAGCTGGGAGGGGGCACAGCCAGGACAGCTCACCCAAACTGGCCAAAGGGGTATTCCATACCATATGACGTCATGCTCAGTATATAAATGGGGGGAGCTGGCCAGGGGGCGATGACCGCTGCTCGGGAACTGGCTGGGCATCAGTCTGTGAGCAATTGCATTGTCCATCACTTACTTTGTATATTCTTTTATCATCATTATAATTATCATTATTTTCCCTTCTTTTTCTGTCCTATTAAACTGTCTTTATCTCAACCCACAAATTTTACTTTTTTTCCCCCGATTCTCTCCCCTATCCCGCTGGAGGCAGGGAATGAGCAAATGGCTGTGTGGTGTTTAGCTGCCTGCCAGGTTAAACTACAACACAGGTAAAGCTGAACAAAAAGTATGCTAATATTGTCACAATGATCACCAACTAAAATATGTCTGTGAAATTTATATTTGGTTAGTTGTTTATATGTCACAATAAACTAGTAAACTGACTAAAATTTCCAAAACCATTTAGCTTGGTGAACCCTGTGATACTAGCATATCCAGACTTAGTAAACTGTTATGGACTCAGATCAGACTTGATGGACTTTGATCCAAATTGATGAATCCACCTGACTTAGAAGCAGGCAATTTTAGACATTCTACAATTCGGGGGGGGCAGGAAATGCTCTCCCACTGGCCCTGCTGCCTGGGAGTCCATTCATGTTGAAGTGGGGGTGGGGGACTGCCAATATAAATCCACTGCTCCTAAATCCCTTCACCCAAATGTGTTGGTATGAGTTACTGACATGCTTATATTTTTTTATCTCCATTTGACCACTAGTAAAACTAGAAATGAAGGTTAACTTATCAAATTCTGCAAGTGGAACTCTGTGATGGAGCACTTTTTTTGTCTTTTTTTTTTCCCTTAATATTGTTTTATTGGCCTTTTTTATTCTGTCTATGGGTAAGAGAGTCCATTCTTACTGAAGTTCAGAGATAACCCATTTGCAACAGGACACTGATGATCATCATCTAAACTCTGCTTTCTTCTGCAAGTTCATTTCAGGAGTAGTATGCACTCCATCAGCTACACTGGCCTGGATGTTCTCTGGGCCGAGATTTCGCACTTAGCCAAACCTGCCAAACCATATGGCAGTTTTGTGCTCTGCACAAAAAAAAATTAGGATAAGACTATCCAATTAATTCTCTCGGAGCAGCTCCTGTTCATTTTTAATGATATTTACAGAATATCAGTGTGATATAGACAGAAGAGTTATACATGAAGTAAAAAAAAAAAAAAAAAATCTGCTGAGCAAGCTTTGTGAAGGATATTGGTTCTTCTGTTCAGCAAGTTACTTGTTCTGCAGTGAGCAAGCAGATTCCCTTCATTCCTCAGGCAAATTGCTCTTTGATGAGCTGGATAAAGTAACCATTCCCTCCCTCCATCTGAGGTTACGTCCTGAGATAAGAAACTATTCTCCAATGCACAGACAAAAGCAGTGCTGAATAGGCAAGATCCCACCACTCTTGTTCTCTTTGCAAATGACAGCCTGGGTCTTGCAAATGACAGCCTGGGTCTTGCAAAAACATGGCACAGTTATAGTTTTTCTGAAAAATGAGGTACCAGAGCTGAGGGGTCTTAGCTTTGTGCACAATGACAGAATCCATGACTTTGGACAGTATTTAGCCCAATGTAAGCAGAACAGCATAGCCTGATGGAGCATCACAAGGCAGATCTACTCAGAACATTTTTACAGCTTCTTTCAGGACTTTAAGTCTGACTTGGTGTCTGAAGTATGTTGATAATCTTGAAGGGATGTTGTCATCAGCATACATTTAAATTGCTAATTACTGAGTACACACAAAGTTCTCACTCCCGTAAATAGCTGGGCATGTTTCCTGCATTGTGTGACGGAAAAGTCAACAAGGCCATCAGCAGGAGAGAATGTGCCCAAGATATTAACCAGAGAGTTCATCCCAGTTCACTGCTTCCTGATGCTCAGGCTACACTTGTAATTGCATAGGACAATATTCCTCATAGACTTATAAGAACAATATGCTGTAAGAGAGAAGTCCTTGTAAACACCTAGCAGGGAGGGAGAAATAGACATGAAAGAGAGAAGGAGAAAAACAACACTGGAAATTATTTGGGGCCATAGGCTGTGGAAATGCTCAGACACAATCACAAGCAAGGACTAATTTGGAGACTAACATGAGAGTCCATGAAAATAGTGCCAGTGCCTCGTTGAATGTTTTTTTTTGCTTCCTCCAAATCTGCCTTAATTTGTAGTTTAATAACAAACAGTACGGCTCTCTGTGCCTTTTTCAAAGGAGTTATGACATGCATTATGAGCACCAGCATTAGCCTTTCACCTTTTACTATTTACTCATTTAAGGTCCTAACCCTACTGATTAAGTAAAGCCTGAATTACTTAATGAAGGAAACAACAACCATTTTACAGGGAGTTATGAGAACAGTATCACTCAGGAGGCTACAGAAATTTGGGGACCTTCAGTCACATCTATTGTACCGGAGCTATAGCTAAAACTGTCAAAAAAGGGGTAAGAAAAGGATAGCCTGGTGTTGGCTTTTCTAGAAAGTTAAAAAGATGAAAACTAACAACACAGCATCACAAATATCAGAATGAGCTGGTAAAAATATCTTAAGTAGTCTCATTCAGATAAGAAACCAGTTTCTAATCAAACAAATTCAATATTTAAGCGCATGCTTGTATACTTCTGTAGAAGGCAGAGGACTGAAAATGAAATCTTACGTCATCAAATCCACTCTTCTGATACCAGAAGCAACCAGATCAGATTCATTCATACATGGCTTAAAAATTAACTCTAAAAATAATTTATTCTGGGCTTGTGTTCTATTAAGTGGCTATTCTAGAATTGCACTGCTCCAATGGTTAGAAATTCCTTATTTCTCACCTAAATTTCTTAAAAGCCCGTTCATTCCCATTTTGTTTCATCTTTCCTTTTAAATAGGAATTTATTTTCCAATGCATTTCTAGAAAGCAAACACATGCTCTCAGCTTCTGTTTTGCAAGACTTAACAAGCAAAATTCTTTAGGTTCCTTTTATGAATCTACGTCACCTTCCACTCCTCCTGCCCTAAAGAGCCTGGTAGATCTATAGCTGCTGCAAAATTAATTTTTTACTGAAAGACTTGATATCATGCTTGGTAGCAAATGAAGTCTCACAGTAACTTGCACAGTGACATTAGTAAACCTTTATCTCCACCAGAAATATCTCACTTCATACAGTCTAGGGCTGACCTTGCTGCCTTCATCACCACATCTTATTGGCAAATGCAGTCACAGTCATCTCATTATCAACTAATATACACAGGTCCTTCTACTAACTTTTTTTTTCCACCGAATGAGCTAAAATTGTTGCAGACTTGTTCTCAGCCCCTAAATGCATAACCTTGAGATTACAGTTACTCATCCTTTTTCTTCAATACTTGAAGGCTACTTCTAATTCTCTGCTTTCAAAAATAACCCTTGCCATTACCCTTTCCCATTTTACCCTTTGTCTAATAGCTACTGTTTTCTGTATTTACTAGTAAATTACCATGTATGTAATCTCCACTGACTTTCCTTTGTTAAAAGGGAAAATAGGGAAAACAAATTTACCTTATCAGAGAATGATAGTAGGTTATTCAGTACAATGCACCTTCGATAGGTTCATGTTTTGGCATCCCATTCCCCATCTAATCCCAAGCCTTTAGCTACACTTTACTAGAATTTTTCCTGAATTTCTCCTCTCTTCCTTTTCAGTTATCTCTTATTCCATCCTCTCTCACTCCTTAGATATACGCATTATGTTTTGCTACTTTCCACTTGGAGTTGCTACAAAATTTTGCTAGCAAGTTCAGCAGCCTAAATAGAGTCATTTCCCTGCCTTTTGTAGATGGAGTTGTGTTTTGCTTCTTCCTCAGATATGTTTTTTCCTCTTTCCATGCACATGACAGAGTCAAAACTAGATGGTTAACGTCCTTGTCTGCACTGAAAATTAAGTCTTTGTTCAGTCAGGGTATTATGACTGCGTTTAATATTTATTCCTTACTAATTACATGAAGTAAGCATTTCTTACCTTCTTCTCTTTTAATCTGTGTGGTAATTGAATTCAGATAGTATTCATACATATTAAATTGATTTCCTGAACAAAAGCCTCATTGGAAAAAGTATAACTGACAGTATATACTAGACCAGAGTGCTAGATAGTCAAATCACTTCTTAAAAGGCTATTTAATAAACACAGACCTACTGTGTTAGTCTCCCCACCTGGACCCTTCCTTATGCTCCAAATCAGGGTACAATAACACCAATTACTCTGTGTGTATATGTGTGTGTTTGTACATGCACACATATGCATATGACATTTCCCTTCTCTACACACCACATCCCTCCCAAACAACAGGTTATGTGTAAGGCTCTGATCTAATTGGAAAAGACCCTGTTTCATTCCTGCCTTTTGAATGTACTTCAAAATTCTGATTTCTCTTTCTTTTCCTTCCTTCTGCTGATACTGCTATTTTATTCTTTCTGCTTATGTATCCACTGCTCAGTTGCCAGAGACCCCCGAGCCAAGCAGAAGCAGGAAATACTTGCACTCCATTCACTCTACACAGCCAGACTTGTATTTTCTGAATTACTTAAAGCTTGCATGGCCCTTCAGCCACAATAAATTTACTCAGAGCAGCAGAGCAATCTAGTGGACAGACTACTTGAGTAGAAATTAATGAAATTGGGCTCTACTCTTTGCTTTCCTACTAATATTCTGACAAGTTTTGTCACCTCCTGCCATCCTTCTCTCCTGCTAGACTCTGTCTCTCTCCTCTGCTTAGCATATGAAGTGACACTTTCTTGCTTTTGTACTGAGCATTATACACAGCATTCTGATCTTGATTGGAGCTTCCAGATGCTACCATAGCACACATAGTGGAGAAAGGCAAAACTATAAGTTTTTCAAAGCAATCCTGAGAGGAGTTCTGAAGGCTAAATAGCAAAAGGAGAAAGGAAATGAGTGGTTATTTTTACTACCGTAAAGTTGCTTTTGAATGAGGGACAACAGCTGAAGTGTGAAGAATGCCTGAGCTAGAACAGCTCTTTAAAATATAAAATCCAAAGCAACTGGATTCCAAAACCTGATAAAGACAAGAGTTCAGGAGGGTTCTTCACAATGCTGAATGAGGTGAGGAAACAACCACAGCCTGGTTTCCTGGTGAAAGTAAAGATGAGTGGATTAGGAGTCCCACAGATTGCTCATTCCTTGGAAATAATTCATTAGCAAGGACTTTTCACCTTACTGCTGTTCACAGCAACTCTGGTAATTTCAGATGTAAGAGAGGAGCAAGGGAGAGAGCAAATCTTATTGACAAGAGCCTCATTGCACAGATGTCAATCTCCATCTTCAGAAGGGAGCAGGTGAAAAGAATTACATACCATGGAGGATAGAACCAGGTGGCTTTTATGAGGACTGAGAGAATATTACAAATGATGACAAGAAGAGAAGACAGAAAAAAGATCTCTGCTTTTTCCCCCTTCTTAGTGAGTAGGTTGAAACAGCATATCTATTTATTCCTCTTCATCTAGTGAGAGCAGGCTTTGGGTCACCGTCAGTGAATCTCTGGCACAAATGAGTTATTCGTGATTCATAAGGGTATGCAGGCTCCACATTCAGTAGTGCATTAAAAACAGAATGATGATGTTTTCCAGAAAAAAAGCATCATTCTGGTATCAATGCACAAAAATAAGTCAATTATCCCTTCTTAATTATTTATTTAGCATTAATAAACTTTTACTGGCCATGAAAGGAACTTGGGAAACAGCTAACAGGAGCGAAAAAGTGTAGTGAACACTATTGTTTTGCAATAATACTTCCCAGGTTCAGTGAATTAGCCTCTGGCACCAAATATAAATAAATGGGTATTTTATGTGAGTACAATATTTTGCATTAAAAAACAATTAAAGGATAAGTGGAACTAGGTTTTTGTCCTACTATAATGCTTTATGATACCTCACAGCAGAGCAAGCAAATCGGATGTGAAAATGTTATCAGAAATGGAAGCAAGGAAATATTCCATAATATTAAGTCTGTTATAGTCACCAGCCTTAGCTAAAGAAATTTGCTTGATATAAATTACCGTGGGATAACAGAACTTCCACACAAATGGGAAATACTTGTCTGATACACAAAAAGTGGCTTATTCATTGAATATTCTCTTTTACTTTCCCTTTGTCAATCTCTATTATGAGAGTAAAGTCTTCAGAGGAAGGAAAAAAAAAAAAAGCTGTCTGTGTATTTGTCAAGTGCCTGATTAACAATCCTTTCCTGCTGCTATCATATAACCAGAAAATAAGATAACTGACTTCACTGTATAGACTAGCAAATGCAAGTAGATCCAGTTTTCTATGTGATTTCTATGTTCTACTGTTTTCCAGAGTGAAAAATAAGTCAATATAGCTTTATTAAAGGATTTTCATCACTTCATAAAATTTTGAAAGCACATGCTCAATATTTTCTCAAAGTCTATCAGTTCTCAAGCAGAACGTTCTTTTCTATAACTGCCATTGATACAAAAAAATCAGGCAGGAATCTCAGCGCTAACTTGTCACAGACTGCAAGCAAAAGGATGTGCAATTCAGATTCCACCTCTCACCTGACACCTGTTTCTGGAAGGACTTAAACAATGACCTCAAATCCAGATCCTAAATCTGAAAACATTTGGAACAGGATCAAAACTGTGCATTTTGGGCCATCTCTAACTTGAAGGGAGGTGGAGTCTCTCTCTCCAGTGTCCCTCTCCCACAAAAGTTTCATTTAACTAAATTCATTATTAGACTGGAGATTATCCATAAAAAGCAAAGCAACTGAACCTTCCTCCTGAAATCAGGAGACAAGAACCAATTATGCAATTCCTATTTTGGGAAAGAGACAGCATTTCTCTTCAATATGTTCCAGAAATTAATAATTTAAATAGATGTGCTCTTCAAAAGGCACCGACAGGTATCTCTGTTCTCTGTTACCAATAAACAGGCATTAAACCACACAGACACAACAACCCAAACAAGAAAGTGTGCCTGCTTTCCTGCTTCTCACTACTGCTATGGACAAAAGCTGAAGACAACTTATTTCCAGTAAACAGCAGAAAAGAAATGCCAATTAACCTATTTAAGGCTGGTCAAAAAACAGGCATTAGAAACTGTGATAGAAGGCACAAGCAAAACAATAATAGCTTACCATGATCTCCTGCCTTTAAATTACATTCAATCCTCTATGTAGTAGTTGTTTAAAAAAAAAAAAAAAAGAATCAATGCTACATAGTGCAAACTTACTTCTATAATTGAATCAGTGAAAACATTAAATATCTTCTGTCTGTATTTTGCCAGTTGTGTACTGACATCAAAATTTGTGTGCTTATGTCTCTGCTTTTCTCTTCCCTCCCCACCTTTTCCCACCACCTCAACCCTCCAGACATCTGACCTGAACTCAGAAGTTTTGAAGACTTGAGATACGCCAGACTGCACTATTCAGGTCAAAGTGTGATAGTGAGGCTTTGAAGAGCAATACTGATAGAAGTGTCATTGGTCCTACTGAGTCTGGGGAGGGATGGAACAGTATGCTCTTCCTGTATTCAGGGAATATCACTGTTGTCTCACTGCACCCTTGATCTATTAAATATATGGTTGGATTTTCCATCAAGCACAACCTTACTGGAACTAGTCTTTCTTGTAGTTCACCACTGCCTGGAAAGATGGCTGGTGATAACAGGAGTGAAACTATAGAAGGGCATATGCCAATTAAGTCATTATCTTACTTTTGCCCGTATTGTATGAATATGCTCACTTGTAGAAACACACAGAGTTTAAATTAAATGCCATGATACTTCATATGAAAAAAAGTAATTGCTAGATCCATGAGACTACAGACCAAATATCAAAATGCTGTTTAACACATCAGACCTAGTAGTAGCTGGCCATTTTCTGAGTAATTTTTTTGTTTCTTTCTTCCCATCCCCCCTTTTTTTTATGTCAGATTAGTTTTTATGTACCAGACTTAACTTGCAGTCACAATGAAGACTGCACATATATGCAACCCATGCTAGTCAAAAACCCAGCACCTGTGGGTTAATAACAGGCCAAATATCTCCTGACTCAGACCACAAAGTGCTTCATTTAAAAAATTTTAACTTCATATTCCAACAGCTAGCTATTTGCTGTTCTAATGTTGTCTCATGCAATAGATTCTGCTGGAACAATTTGCCTATCAATACATATATACATGTTTATCCAGAAAGATATTAGGGCATTTATACTGAACTTAGGCTCAAGTCCCTACTTCAAGGGATATTTTTGGGAAATAGAATCTATCTGGGAGAAGATCTTCCTCTGCTGGTTTCAAACACTTGAGTGGAATAGACAAGAAACACTATCTTTATACAGAGGTAAAACAAATACATTTGAAATCTCAAATATTCAAACAGAAGAACCATTTCTCAGCCAACTGTACTCAGAATTCCTGTTAATTTGGTGCACAACTTCAGCTTTGAGAAAAACAAATGCAAAAGCCTGATGAACAGTCTCACAATGCCTTCTTATTTCCCTTCATTTTTTTTGCAGACCTAAGCTGTTGTGAAATAATCATCTTACACCTGCATACAAGATTCATTCAACTTTCTACCTTCGTATTTCTTGAGAACACTGCAGAAGAGAGGTTCTCAAAGGAATTCTCTAGGCCATGCTAAATAATCTCTGGGTCGCGCTACTATTAACTAGGATACCGTCTGACTGCCTCTTCACCACTACACGGCTCAGCATACCACTTGCCTACCCCCTGCACAGGTGCCTAACAGTGACATCGTTCTGGGCACCACAGCTTCACAGGCACCCAGAAAAAAAAGTTTGGAGAATAACATTAAGATAAATAGCAGCAGCACTTTGCTGCCTATTAGCAAAAAGTTTGACTATTTCTGACATAGAAGAATGCCTGAAATCCTAACATGTCTTCTCTTATGTAACCATAGTAAATTAGCTAATCTGTACCACATTTATCTGCTTGAAGTAGAAAAACTTGTCCTAACAAGCTGCAGGGATGTATACAGACCTCTGATGATAATGGGCTATTTTCACTGTTAAAGCTCGTTGAGATACAAAACATAACTAAGCTCACTTCTAGTTATAGATTACTTAAGGACCTAATTTGGGAAGCAGCACTGCTGTACTCCAGCGCAAGAGTGATTGGAGGCTATATATAGGTTCAAATAAAGCTAAGGTTAATATACCTGCAGAAAGCATGTACGATTCCTGTATTACATTTGTGAAATATTATGCATGTTCCAGCTTATCAGTTTTATCTTTCCTGATTTATTTAATGCCTAGGTGATCATATTTGCCAAAGGCATTTCTTCGGAGTATAAAACAAGTAATCAGTATAGAGGCATATGAAAAGTGTTAAGGGTGGCTTCACCTGTTCTTCATATGGGCCTCCACATAAGCATACTTTTACAACATGGGCATGCGTCCATGTACAAACACACATTGAGGGGGGGGGCAGATGAAATGCTGAGTAGGGGGAGAAAGAGGGTGACGTGACACCAAGTATACACAAAGCTAATACAAATGGAGGGACGACCTCCCCGCAGAGTTTTCATTTTCTTTGTAAATTGTCTTTGTAAGCAATTCTGATAAAATCTCAGCTCAAATGTCGTTGTGCAAGGCATCACGTATACAAAATGGAAAGAGCAGTAACACAAAAGCATTCCTTGAGACACACTGGGGGGACAGCAGGAGAGATAGTTATACGTAAAAAATAAATTATAACCCTCAAAGAGAAAGGATCACTCAAAAAATGCCCACAAAAGATAGAAGTAGGGAGGGATAGACAGAGAATGGCAATAAGTTTTTGAAACATATGGAGCCCTTTTTATTTCTTCCAAATGCAGTTTTAAGCCTCTTTCTGGAGACACGAGATCCTGCACAGATTTCCTAGAAGAATAAACCAAAATCAAAATTTCTGTGCTATTGCACTATGAATAGAGTGTATACTGAATGTATATCATACATATCCCTGCGTTGCGTCAAATTAAAAAGCGGATAGCCAAATGCTGCCCTAAATTTTAATTGAAAAAGAACATCAGAACTGTCCAAAGCCCTTCCTTGTTTCTCCCACAAGCACATACATATACACACTGAAATTTAATTCGTAAGCAGAGAGCAGTATCATTTTTAGATGCTGGAAAGTTCACAAAGATAGCAGGAGAAATGGCTTGAATTCTTGTCTACCATTATAAAGAGAGTAATAAAGCTTTATTACTCCAGTTTCTCACCTCATGAAGATATGGGGCCTGATTCATCCTACCTGGCACTACCAAAGGTTGGGAGTGGATGCAACTGCAGTATAGCTCTGACTCTATTGCAGACAAAGCAACTGTCAGCCTGCTTTATCTTTCACCTCTGTTACCATAGTCCTTATAGCACACACAAAGCACTGGCAGTGCTGTGTGCCTGCAAACTTCCTCCACACGTAGTCTTCTGGAACATCTACTCTTGGATGCTACACCGCACTTAACAGTCCTACAAGGCTGGTGTTCTGCTGGCTTAAAGGCCCTCTGTGCGGAAGGTGTTCAGTGGGCGGGCTGTGAAGGATTGGTTCATGCAATCCAAACTAAGAAGCTGGAGAAAATGACAAGTAAGGTCCCTGCTTCTCATGTCGCAGCAGACATTTAAATTAAAAATCCAAATTCAATTTTTTTGGTTGTGGAATCAGTTGCAGAGGTGTGTAAACTGGTATCGAGGTGTCAATTTAAATAGTAAAAAATACTGAATTTGAGCATTTACTGAGGGCCTTGCATTTGCAGCAACTGGAACTACAGTAGGACAATGTTGAGTCCAATGTACACTTTGAAATACCCCCCTCTTTTACAGCAGGGCAGCTGTTTAGTAATTTACTCAGTTGGACTGTCTTCACACTTTACCAAGGAAAAGACACTTTTTCAAAATTACTGAGGTCAACCTCTCACCCACCAGTTGAACTACAGAGAATGTTCAGTGTGATTTCAGCCCTTCGGAGCAGAACAAAATGCTTGGGGGAAAAAGTATCTTATTTTCCCCTGGCAGCAGCACACTGATTTCTTTCCAGGTTGTTCCTGGTACTTTAGCAAAGAGCAATACAGGGTTAGACTCTCTACCCAGCAAAACCAGGAGTGTTCCGATCCAATCACTTCCTGATTCACTCTCACAACATAAACACAGCGTACCCCTCCACATCAGGACTGTGCCACGGGAAGTTCTGACAGGCTTAAGGAAAGTTTGTTTGCTTTTAAATGCGATGGGAAAAAATAGCTTTATGCCTGAACCATTATTGAGAGAAGTTTCTGTCAGAAGACTGTAAAAAAAGAAAAAATTATAAAGAGACATTGCGCTGCCATATGTCTCCATCCTGTCTTCCTACTGGGTGCACAGGACTATAAGAAAATGTCAAACAATAGTAGCATACAAATATTGTTACGTGAAATCTGGAAGCCTGAGGACTTCAATAATATTGTCAAGATTGGGAACCCAACTTAAACACCTATGAATAAAGGACTCTTGACTGCTGCAGGCTGAATGTTTGTAATATTCACTAGGTCACTGCCAAGGTATCATCCTTTAAGCCTTGAAGACAGGCCAGCTTGTCAGATTTTATACTGAAAATTTTAGCCTTAGTAATTGGATTTAAGCGAATTAGTTTTGAAAGTGGCATTAAAAAAAAAAGTTCACAAAATAAAGGAAAAAGTGTCATTTTGCATCAATGGCACAAAACAGAAATCTCTGATCTTGAATTCTGAAGCCACTGGCCCAGAATTCAAGCCTGGCCTATAAGTCAGCCTGCAGACAACGATGGCTCCCTTACTTTGGGATCCTGACAAATAAGAATAACAATCTGAATAGATATCATTAGCTGGTTTTACTGCTTCCCGATTCCAGTATTTTCCTGCCCTTTGCTTTTTATGCCCCCCCATTTATCCCAGAAACAAATTGGCTAACACATAATACATCAAAATCAATTTGACTAAAGTTTGGAAAACGAGTCTATAAAGGTATCAACATAAAAAAAGAAAGGAAGAAACAGAAAGAGAGTCTGCTGCAAACAGGAGATGGAACTATATTTCATGAGATTCTTTCCAAGCCAAATTATTCTTTGATTCTATGATTTATTTAAATCTCAGAAATCAAAGGTGAATTTGTGAACAGTCATTGAAACAGAAATTTCACATACTGAATAAAGATCATCCTCTTCACATATAAACTGTTTCCCCTCAATGAAGATGATACAATTCTAATTCCAATCTAATAAAAATCTAATTCTAATGACATTCACATGATTAAAGAAAAAATCTACACTAAAAAAAGGGCAACATTCTGGCTACTTTTCCAAAGGTTCTTAGCTATGCTTCAAGGGCAAAGGAGGTAGAAATCTTCTGTGATGAGAATATCTGAGGCTCTCTGGCCATAAGCTGGCAGTACTCTCAGAGAAGTCATAGACCACTGTGTTCATTGCCAGTGTAGTGGCTCTACTGGCAAGCCTGGGTGTTGGGAGACAACAGACATGGTTAAAAGTTACCATTTAGTTCTCCCAGTTAGCAGTACACTTTGTGCTCTGAACTCAGCAGAATATTTTTAAAAATGAAAAACTTGATGGAATATCACACTGTGAATGTTTGCTTCCTGGTTAGTTAGAAGCCATAGACTGGGTTACAAACCATGTAATGTTCTTTACTTCTCAATTTATTTATTTTTAAACTACAGATAAGCAAAATTAATTTACCTTTCTTGCATAACTAGTATCAAAAATAATTTTTCATTGCTGTAACAAAGTAACTTACTTTCTGCATCATGCATTTCAAATTAAATCTACAAAGTTCATTTCAAAATGCAAAGTAGGTAAATTCCAAAATCAAACATTTATGTGTGCACAGCTGATACTGAACAAGATATTTTTGCTCTGTAGCACTTCCCAAAAGGTTGTTTTCAACTGTCTTGCCATCCATTGAACAACCTAAATCTACTTTGATACCATTTCCTGGTTCTCCCCTTTTTCCTTTATTTTTTCAGCTTTCCCCTGTTTTGCTCCTGTCTAATCTTTATTCTGAGCTCAGTCCTGCTGCCATTTAAAAGAGTGGAAAAATATTTCCACTAAGTTTAGTTGGACAGAATATTATGGTCTGAATGTAGATGTTTTCTATTTTTCCATTGTACCCCTAGAATAACTTCAACAATAAAGTATCCACAAAAGGCAAGATACAAAATTCAAATACCTGAAGCATAGTCTATACATGCAACATAATAAAAAGTTTTTTCTTTAAAAACAAGTAAAAGATTGCATATCTGTAGTCCTTCAGGCATATTGCCCAAAATAAAACAACATATATATACACACACTTCATCAAATTCTCTAAAATACTGTAAGGAGCAAAAAGAATAAACTGGCACTGCTAATAGTCACATTTCAGCTTAATATCAAACTCCTGTATGCATTTCACTCCATCATTCCAAATCCCTCAGGGTTAATATGAGCTCAGAAATCCGGCCACTAACAGACACTAGCAAATTTAATGAGACTAGAAATGGGGTCAGACCAGCACATTTTGTAACATCACTATACTATTTGTCAAAAAGGGGAAAAAAGCAAAAAACCATTTACAAAGTTGTAGCATTGTTCTGCTAGCTTTCTTAAATTTGCTCGTTACAGGTTACTGAACAACTGATTACAAGATCCTCCCACCATCCCCAGGCAGCAGTGAACCAGATTAGGAGAGATCAGGCAATTAAGTAAGGAAGAAATTCCCAGGAAATGTAAACTGAAGTGACAAATATTGTATTTAACAAAATATGGTACTAATATTTCTAATAAATAGCTGAGAAGACAAATCATAGTAAGATCATTAAAATATCCTTAATGAAGTTATTTATTTTTTAATATTGGATTGTGGGAAAACACCTCAGAAATAACAAGGTATGGGGAATTAATCATCATCCTCTGTTATAGCCACAGTTGTAAAGAGAGTTTAGTGAACTCACTTGCCAGGCAACACCACTGTTAAAATGATGGTAAAATATAACACATGGAAGAAACAAGTTAGTTTTTGTGAACAGAAACATACTCTTCACATTTATTGAAAGCAGCTGCTAGGTAGTATTCAACATTACCAACCTGCAGCAGTGCAATAGGATGATGCACACATATCAGGCATAACAAGGCATATGAGGTCATAACATACCGAGTGCTATATAAGTATTATTAAATAGCAACTTGTGGAGATAGCCTAATAAGGACATCCATTGTGTTTCCCCAACTGCGGCAGAAGAAAAGGCACAGGAAGGTAAAGTGGTTTGCCTAAGGCAAGAAGATTAATCAGCAGTATAACCAGGGTAGAATCAGGAGGAATGATGTATAATGCTCAAATCAAAATTAAAGCTTCAACAAACCTTACTGCCTTTTTGAAGACAGATGGCAACACTGTCTTTTCTCACAATAAGACAATAACAAATTCAGTGAATCTGCTTTCTTGAACATTAGGATCCCTTCATTAGTTTGATCTCTGATTTCAAGTTGTGTGAAGACATGTATTCCCATTAAGGAGGACCACGTGGTTCTTTTCCCTCTTGGTTAGCACAGTGAAGGTGAATGTCCCTGGAATGCTTCAACAAAGCTTGCATTTTATACAGGAAAGATATTTTGGATATACTGAAGTCAACAGACAGGATTTCATAGAATCATAGAATCATTAAGGCTGGAAAAGACCTCTAAGATCATCGAGTCCAACCGTCAACCCAACACTACCCATGCCCACTAAACCATGTCCCTAAGCGCCTCATCTACCCGTCTTTTAAATACCTCCAGGGATGGTGACTCAATCACTTTCCTGGGCAGCCTCTTCCAATGTTTAACCACTCTTTCAGTAAAGAAATTTTTCCTCATGTCCAATTTAAACCTCCCCTGGCGCAACTTGAGGCCAATTTCCTCTCGTCCATTCGCTAGTTACTTGGGAGAAGAGACCGACCCCCACCTCGCTACAGCCTCCTTTCAGGTAGTTGTAGAGAGCCATGAGGTCTCCCCTCAGCCTCCTTTTCTCCAGGCTAAACAACCCCAGTTCCCTCAGCCGCTCCTCATAAGACTTTTTCTCCAGACCCTTCACCAGCCTCGTTACCCTTCTCTGGACACGCTCCAGCACCTCAACGTCCTTCTTGTAGTGAGGGGCCCAAAACTGAACAAACTGAACACAGTATTCGAGGTGCAGCCTCACCAGTGCCGAGTACAGGGGCACAATCACTTCCCTACTCCTGCTGGCCACACTATTTCTGATACAGAAATATTTCATCCTTAATTGCCTTCCAGGGCTAACAAGAATAAGTCCAGCTACATTACTTACATGATAATAACAATAATATGGCCTAGCTGATAAAACGAGAGACAAAAGTATGGATCTTTATTCTTGCCAACAGAATACCAAATTCAAATTTCTTGATACACATAAAAGTGCATAGAAAGTCAAGGCCTCACAATAGTTCTGCAAAACAGATAACTACTAATCCTATATTGTAAATGGAAAAACAAAGACATAGTGTTTACTGTAATTTGTCAAAGTTCAGAAAGACCTGGAAAGTAATCAAGTCAAAGTGTAGGCACTGCAGGCACTATATTTTCCTTGTAAGCTGTACTGTTTACAACTAATACTACTTTGCCTTCCTGAAGACTCCGTATATCTTGCAAACTCTTCCATGTGTGACCAAACTTGCTAACAAATCCAAAATAAAATTTTCTAAGATGCACACCAAAAACCACAGCCGGTGAAGCAAAAAAGTTCTCTGTACAGTTCACAGGCAGGGTTTGAGGCATTCGTATGCTCCTGTGGAGCAGAATAGGAACAAGGATGCAGTTAGTTTCAGGATGACCTGTTAATGCCAGATATAGCACTTCTGGCTCACTGCTTCTTACACCCAGGAGACAGTGCTTGAGAGCAGCCTCAGCCCCTTGAGCACAGCATCACTGCCACGCACACAGCATTGCTCCATGACCACATGAAACGTGATTGCAAGATACAGGCTTGAGTTCTGCGGGACACAGCCCTCCAAGTTCCTCCACTCTTAAGTGTAACTTTGACTCCTCCTTATCTTGTGTCACAAGACATACCAGGTTATCATGATGGTCTGATCCTGTCATGCTCTACTGTTTCGTATTCTGTATTCCTTTTTCCTTCTTAGCCATACAATTGCTGGGAGAGGTTCCTTCTGCATATCCCTTCCCCACAGCTAATACACTGGGTTCAGAAAGAGTATGCTTGCAGTTCAGGCCTAGTATTCTTTGATGTCAGGAAGTTCACATAGGCAATACAGAAGCCAAGAATGTGGCTCCTACCAGCTACCCACAGCTGAAACATTATTACATAACAATGTAACATTATTGCACAATTCCTCCTCAATCAAAAGAGCTATTTAACTTTCAAGGTAGACTTTAGGAGTTTTTTCCTAAGCGTTTGTGGCAAATAAGCAATACACGGTAAATAAGTGAGATGTCTAGATACTTTACTTAAGATTGTATGAGAAGTAAACTGTTTCTGGTTTTGATTTTTGTCTTTTTTTTTTTCTTTGGGGGGGGAGTGTCATGTGAGACACCACCTCTGAACTAAAAGGGAAGACTGTTAATGCTAAAACAGGTATAAAGTGTAAATCATTATAATAATAGGTAGACAATGCCGAAATAAAATTTTGAGTTAAAGAACTAAGATGACAATATGAAGAAAATTACTTTACAACTAAAAAATTCCATGAGCTTCTCATGGTACAGTTATATATACCAAACTTCCAAGAATCCATCTACATTACTAGAAGACTTCACAAAGCAGACAAGTATCAAACTGCAGTAGCAACATTTGGTAGACTAAAAGAAATCAAAGCATTTGTGTCAATTAATGCATCATTCAAAATGTTTCACAAACAAGAAAGAAGACTCCCACGTGCAAGATAAAACCTTAAACACAGAAATAACTAGCAAGTCTGTTTTCTGAAAACAGAGCACAGACATCCAACAGGAGTTGTAGAATATGTGTAAACCTGATCAGCATCTCTTCTGAAATATGCTACAGAAAAACAAGTGTGATGAAGATTTGAATGCAAGTAAACATAACCGACCACAAACAACATATGAATTCTTTGAAAAGGTCTTGCTAGTACCATGGAAAATTTGCAGAGAAGCACAAGCCATGGAGTCAAAGCCATAAGATAATGGCTAGAAGAGCTAGCATACAGGAGGTAAGGTTGGCAGGATTACTGAGTTGATGTCACAATAGAAACATCATGCAATACTTGTGAAGATACAGTCAGAAAGCACCATCTATGTCTGGCAGATAGGTAACCTAACATTCAGGCAAGTTCTGTCACTGTTATTTCAAAGACATTAATTTGAGGGTTCTTCCTAAAAAGGAAGTCCCAAACACAAGATATTCATTGGGCAGATGGGAACCGCTAATTCTCTAATACACACTCAGAGAAGAGTCTTTTCTATAGACTACCACATTTCAAAAATACACATTCTGAAAATAATCAGCCAAACTTCTTCTGTAATAAAGACTATACCAGCACTAGCTTGACCTCTTTGCAGTGCTTGTGTGCCACATACTGTGAAACATGCTACTGACCCTGACGAGGGATTCAGGATAAATTCTTAACTGCCTTTAAGGATGAAGGATGGTGCTTGGTCATTTTAAAAAGTTCCCAACTAACAGCAAGCTGCAAATATGAAATAACAACTTTAATGAAAAAAGTTCTAGTGAGGCCAGTTGAACAGATTGTTTAAATTCATCAATTTGTTCACATTTTAAAGTCACCATAACTTTACAATTATTATAATGGACAAACTCAAATTTCCTCTAGGTTAAAAGCCAAAATTCTTTTGTGACTTCTACAGTTCAGCATACAATATTTTACAGCATAGCTCTGGGAAGTAATATAATATGCTTCTACGGCATGTTATACAACTGAATATAAAGATATAGTGATAAAACTATCAGAATGAAAAGGTTAGGAAAAATCTTGCATTCTGGCAGACTTGCATACCCCAAAAAATGCATAAAGTACAAGTGAAATGCAATTATTTTTACTGCCTGTGAGCTAAACTGGTGACCTACATTTTAACATCCTGAGTATAGGAACAGAGATATTTTACCCAGGGATTCAAAGAAAAAAAAAATCGAGTTCATATTCCTCATGAATGCCACCAAATGATGGCAAATCAGTAGTCGCTACTTTACTAACATCATCCTTTGGATCCAGTCAACTAGCATATCTGAAAATCCTTCCCAGAAGGACCATATGGATACACAAATCTGTTTTAACTACTACCATCAAAACCCCCACAAACAACCCAGCTTTCAGTTTGGTTACAGGTGGAATATAAATCACTAAAATCAGAAATACTTCATAGTAAGGTAAGCTCCCTTTCTGAAGCTATAAAATTATTTGCTGAATTGTTATAGGGTAACTGAGTGAAATGAAAAGAACACAAGGTCATTAAATGAGGCACCATTAGTGCCTTGAGCTATGCGATAACTAAATTTGTTCCTTGTCACCAGAAGGTAACTTTATTGCGCTACTGGCAGAGCACCTTCCTTTCTTCTGTAGTATTCTATTTCTACAGCTTACTGCAAAAAGAGATTTTTCAAAAAACATTTTCAATTCCCCAGCAAGCATTCCATTCTTGAATGGTTTTTAAAAATTCATAGAGCAGCAATTCATAGAGCCATGTAAGCATGCTGAACTTTGAAAATCTTCAGCTCTAGCTCTTGTATTACAGATAACATGCATTTTTTTCTCTAGAGTTTCTTACAGTCTTCATCTGAACGCTTTAAAGAGCCACAACATACAAGTTCCTGACATCATCCAAATAAAACTGATTATAGGTAATGTAGGATTCAAATTAGCAGGACAAGATCTATGCACAGTAAGTAGCCTGTAAGATACAAACAGGAAATACAAATGTTGTTTTCTACTTTGCATGCAGTGCTTGTCAGACAGGAAATTCAGTTTGCAGACGTAGGTGGGAAAAGCCAGAAATACAGAACAAGCCCTTGATTATCAGCAGCAGACACTGTAGGAAACCATGAAATAGAAAGAATTCAGCACTTAAAAGAGATGTCTAAAAAGTGTAAGGACATATACAATCACTGATTAGACAAAGCATTTAAAGCACTTGTACTTAAACATGATTTTTATGATTAATTATGAACTTGAGCACAGTCTTAGAGTTGTGCATACTTACAAATGGATTGCTGATTCTTGAAGAGTCAAGGTGCTATAAAAAAAATGAAAAAATGAGGCAAATCCTGTGAGGACAGACACTAATAACAGAAGTGTTAAAAAAGTGCAGAAGCCATGCAGATATGAAGTAGAAAGGTAACAAAAACTGAGATAGTTAAAAAAAGAATAGACCAGAATGAGATAAAAGCATATTACTTTTATTCAGGTTAATTCACAGAGGTCACATCCCTAGAAATCATTCACTTGAGGGATCCGTATCCATGAAAACAGGTAGATAACCGAACAGGAAAGGTTTCAGTGAACTGACATGCAACCAAATGACTTGCTGCCCAAAATTCAGTCAAAACCAGAACTTGACTTGAACTTAAGGCCAGAAGAACAGATGGCATCAAAACCTACAGATTCCCATCACCTACAGAATACAAGGGGCAAGAGATCATTGGCCAGCTGAATAAAAAGGAATGTACCTGTTGTCGTGGATGGAGTGAGACTGCACTTCACTCATAAGAGAGAAGCAACAATACTTTATTGATAGAAAACAGTGAGTTAAAGCATGAATTAACAAATTTCAATGGTAAACGTGACAGTGAACAAGATTCGATGGCAAGGTACACTTGATTATTTACTGCATAGAGGACAGGATCAGACATTACTGTCAGGGAGACCCTCCCATTGAGTCATGAGGTTCAGAAAGGACCCCCTTGCTTTCTAAACTTCTCAGAGAGGAGTTTAGGTGTGGCTGGATCCAATCCTAGTCCCAGTCTTGGTCAACAGTTTATGTCTAAAGGATTATATATGCCAAATCAATCCTTTATATCACTTAGCTAAGATTTCAAAGTTTAGCATGCTATTAGTCACTTACTGAGTATCTGTTGTGGCAAGGAATCTCTCAACCTCCAGGAGTAACCTTGAGAGGCGTCCCTACTCAAGGGGAGATCCTGGCGTGCAGCCCGCTGCCGTGCAGGAGAGCTCAAAGGGCTCTTGGGCCGCTCACTATTTATAGGGGTAAGATGATTGACTCATAGTCATATTTACATACTGATAACTGTTGTTAGGTGTGCATATTTCTCACAATAACCAAGGGCTATTGTGTTATCTGGCTTCTGAATCCACTTTGTTAATGGACAAAGCTATCACCATCAGCATCCATTAACGACTGCCCCTGGTAGTTATCACTTAAGCAGCATTACAGCAGATAAAGGTCAGGTTGGGCAGCAGAGCACACTGTCACACCTGCGCAATTTTGGCTAAGACTCACTTTTTATGATGGGATAACAATTTCCCTGCCTTTGACTCTGAGGACTAAATCACCCAGTATTTTTGAAATTTTAAACACTCTAGGGATAGAAACCCAATAGATGAATCCATTCTTTTCATGACAGCCCTCTTCAGGGTTCTATTTCTTAATAAAGAACATCTGAACACAATATTAAACATGTTGAGAGGCTTTTCACGTGTCTTATACCTCAAACTCAATGTTCTCTAAAAACCTCTTCTCAGCCATACAGAGACCACATGAAGCTCTAGAAGTAAAATCTGATGTGAATAGTCCTTGAAATAATTCAGTTCCTGAACAGGTAGAAATGTGTCTTACTTTACAAAGATTTTTTTACACATCTTCCTTACTAGGAATATTTTGTCAAGTGTTGGGGTTTTTTTGGATGAGAAATGCAATTTCCATTATAAAAAAAAATCCATTACAGACTTCCATAGTTTTCATTTCATGTCCATATGTTCCATAAAGTTCTGCATGTTTGTCATCCTGATTTGGCAGA
Source organism: Pygoscelis adeliae (assembly GCF_000699105.1). NCBI lineage: Eukaryota > Metazoa > Chordata > Aves > Sphenisciformes > Spheniscidae > Pygoscelis > Pygoscelis adeliae. The sequence goes on from NW_008825555.1 coordinate 56,381, forward strand.
GAAATAAGTAGAATCAATGCAGTTTCTGTAGTATAAAAATTCTGAATTTCTCTTGCTTCTATTTTGAGTCTCAACTTTCAACTTTTGGCAAATATTATCTGTCAAAATATCAATTAATCCCAAATACAAACAATTATTCTTTTCTTCCAGTTTCATAAAGGTTTTAGCAACATTTCAATCAATACCTCTTTCCCCACTGGGCAAGCAGCAAAGTACTTAGCAGAGTTGTGAAAGACAACATGGTGCCCAGCACTTCATGGATGGATGGCATTGGTCCTAAAGCTCTGGAAGTAGCCTTAGAAGTGTTTGTTTTCTGTTTGCTTACTGAAAACCTGGAAGTTATTTTGAACAATTCATAGGGTGGTTTGGGTTGGAAGAGACCTTAAAGATCTTCTAGTCCAACCCCGCTGCCATGGGAAGGGTCACCTTCCACTAGATCAGGTTGCTCAAAGCCCCATCCAACATGGCCTTGAACACTCCCAGGGAGAGGCCATCCACAACTTCTCTGGGCAACCTGTTCCAGTGTCTCACCACCCTTGCAGTAAAGAATTTCTTCCTAATACCTAATCTTAATCTACCCTCTTTCAGTTTAAAACCATTACCCCTCATCCTATCACTAGACTCTCTGATAAAGAGTCCCTCCCCATCTTTCCTGTAGGCCCCCTTTAAGTAGTGAAAGGCCACTATAAAGTCTCCCCAGAGACTTCTCTCCTCTAGGCTAAAAAACCCCAACTCCCTCAGCCTGTCCTCATAGGGGAGGTGCTCCACCCCCCTGATCATCTTCATGGCCCTCCTCTGAACGCGCTCCAACAGGTCCATGTCTTTCTTATGCTGGAGGCCCCAGAGCTGGATGCAGTACTCCAGATGGGGTCTCATGAGAATGGAATAGAGGAGGGAGAATCACCTCCCTCAACCTGCTGGTCATGCTTCTTTTGATGCAGCCCAGGATATGGTTGGTTTTATGGGCTGCTAGTGCACATTGCTGGCTCATATTCAATTTTTCATCCACCACTACCCCCAAGTCCTCCGCAGGGCTGCTCTCAATCCATTCATCGCCCAACCTGTATCCATGTTTGAAATTGCCCCAACCCAGGTGCACGACCTCGCACTTGGCCTTGTTGAACTTCATGAGGTTCGCACAGGCCCACCTCTCTAGCCTGTCAAGGTCCCTGTGGATGACAATTCATCCAGAATTCCCTGCAGTCTGCAATGAGATGGTATTCCAGTTCATATCATCTGCTGAGAAAATGAAAAACCCCAAAAGGGTTCTCTCTCGCTGTGGATTGCTTAAATCCTTCAGTATTGTCCTTGGATTTTGAATCTAATAACAAATTCTTCTCTTCTTTCACTGCAAGACCTCACTCTTTAACCCCCCCAAGTCATCCCCAATACCTCTAGATCTAAGGGGACAAACACAGTATAAGTTTCCAAATATCAATTTCATCTGCCTTTTTACATAGTCAGACAAAGAAACACAGACACAGAACAGTATTTTTTCTCAATAACCAAACCTGACCTCAAATTTTTATACTATGAGATTTGGTGTCTCCTCCACTTCAGCTCTCTGTACCTTAAGCTACTGTTAATTCAAGGGCCATCATGGTGTGGGCCTTGCAATAGGTCTGTTGCTATGTTGCCATCTCAGCTATATGCAGGCTTCTCACACAGACCCTTCTAAAGCCCTGCCCTTGCTGCACATTAGAGAAGCACATTCCTCAGCACAAATTATTACTTAGGAAAAGGTTTCAAATCTGAACTTAAAGAACACACCAATTTTTGTGTATGACACTGGCAAATACCAACTCCTGGGTTTTCTTTGTTTTTTTAACTACTCCATTTATTTCAGTAAACTTGAGTTTGGGGCAAGATGATTACAATTCTGCCTGGACTTAAAAGGCACAGTTTTCTTACATTAACCATGTTCTTGCTTCCATTGTCAAGTTGTGCCTGTAACAGGATTTTTTTCTTAAGTTCTTTTATGAATTTCCTTCCTTCAGTAATTGCCATCATTTCTTACATAGTCTACAGATCAGATGTAGTCACTAGAGCTTGTACAGTTCCTTTCACCAGAGAGACCATGCATGCACAGTGAACAGATCTCCAGCTACCACATTACCTACCATGCAGAAACACAAAAATAGCACTACAAGAAATAAAAAACCTAAGACAAACAAAAAGTAGGCTAAAAAAAAACCCAAAAGGCATACTGGAAAAAGTTCAGTTTTCTTAAGAGCTGATAGATACTCTAACACTGATATTCTTAATAACAAACGGCACGTTAATCTTAATTTATATAACAGAACACCTAAACAGATCCTCTAGAGAAGTTACCAGAACACCTGCAGATACATAGTACATCTTAAAGAGCAATGCAAGGCTATAGATAAGCATGGCATGACCTCATTCATATTGTTCTTTCATAGGACTCAGATCTTTAGTTCAACAAAAAAAGGAAGAAAGTAACAAAAGGAGGAAGGACTGTCTTTTGGTTAAGAACTGGGAGACAGGAAACCTGGATTCTATTTTTGGCTCTGCCACAGAAGTCCCTCATGGCAAACAATTCCAGCTTCGGGGTGTCAGATGAAGGAACTGATTTTGAGACATGAAATGCTAGAAAGGACTTAACCACAAGTACCTAGATTTGAAAGGCTTGTCTACTTTCTCTGCCTCATCTCCTTCATCTGAAGCAGTGATAAAAATTCTCATCTATATTCCAATAATGATGTAAACTTCCACCAGAAAACAACATAATAATACTATTAAAATCAGAAAAAAGAAACTAAATATAGACACCTATTAGTTTTACCTTCCTGGTCCTCATACTCAAAGTATTCACCTTTTATAAACAAAAAAAACCCTTTTAATATTCAGCATTTCCTGTTGTTTGTATGTGGGTTGAAATTATAACCTCCAGTATCATCACTCATTTTTGAAGCTGTAAGAATGTTTAGAAAAATGTATTAAACAGTCCAGCAGTATTGCATTTCTGAAGATCAGGAAGACAAACTCTCTCTGCCCCCACTGCCACTTCATTTTCAAGAGTACCTCCAAGATATATAGCCCAAATTTCAACATCTTTCAGCAAGGTGAAGGGGTTTTTTCAGTTTGAGGTTTTTTTGGTTTTGTTTGTTTGTTTGATTTTGGTTCTGTTTGGGGTCTTTTTTGGTGGTGGTAGCGATGGTGTTTTTTTACCTGATTTCCATAGAAGACCTTCCTTTATTCCTTTTTTAAAAATATGTCTAATCATACCCTATTTCTCACAATTGCAACACTGAACTGAACATATAATCTGAGAAGCAAAAACAGTGTCCTATTTCACTTTTTGTTATGAGTACTCTTTCTTTAGCTGAATGACTTCAGATTCAGCACTCCAAGTGTTGTTTAGTTTACTATGCAATATGGAAAGTACAAGAAACCGTGACTATAGTGAAAAAAAACTGGGTAAATTATAATTTTAACTTAAAGAAAACAAAAAGGCCAATGAACTTTCATTACACAAGAGGCGGGGGGAGGGACAGAAGAGAAAGGCAGTTTCTTTTACATTGGCTTTCCCATCTGGAAAAACTCACCAGAAATATGGAAAAACAATATCAATTGAAAGATGTGAGGAAAGGGTCACGACGTTTTTCAAAAGCTATACTAAAATAATTCTACTGCAGAACGGGGTTATATGCATCTCTAAGGAATATATACACACTTCACATGCTATAGCGAACTGGACATCACTGATGGCAGCAGATTACTTTTTACGGTCCTGTAAAGTGCTTTACGTAGCACTACTGGCAGTTTTTTTGAGAGTAACTAGATCAATTCTTTTAAAAAGCGATCTATTTCCAACTGTTTTCTTTCCTAAGACACAAACTATCACTAATTGTAAGTTCCCAACTCACTGAAACAGAAAATAAAGTTTCTGTAACAATAATTTGTTTTTTTCCTCAGGATACTGTATAGTTTTAAATACTGTATCCATAGCAGTCTAGATGTCAATTAGAGAAAGTAGGCCTGACAGTATGCTAGAAAATCACTAGCATGGTGACTCAATACTCTAGAGACTTTACAATACAAGTTGTGATTTCCCACAAAATCTGAGGAGAGAGAAGAGTGTAAACAACAATTCATGCAGCACAGGGACTTGGTTTAAGGCCCCAGTTCTACATTCCAAGATAACTGTTGACTTCAATGGCTGCTGTGGAAACACTTGGAATCAGTTTGTATGTGTATGGTACACTTTTCCTATGGAGACAGATATTATTGCTTGGGGATGTGTCTGCTCTTACTTCTGAAGGATTCTGACCTAAACATGAAGCAAGGCATGGTTGTTGTGCTACACAGGACTAACCTCAGTTGGATTTGTGTTACCTTTTCCCTGTGACAGGACACAACAGTGCATGCCTTTAAGTTAATTCAACTCCCTCTCATGAAAAACAGGAGCATGAACTGGAATCTTGAGACAGGCATACAACTTAGGCTTGGTTACAGGAACAATAAAGAATAAATAATCCTTGAATCTTGTTAGTTATTTTGAAACCTGACTTAATCCTTTTAAATTCCCTATAGGATCCATATCACTTCTTTCTCTAACCCAGAGAAAAATGTTTTGTACAATTCCTGGACTTAATTGATCTAGTCCATACTGTGTTCTTTCTGCCAAATTCTTAGGGTAAAAACACATTTCATTATTTTCAGTTCTGTCCTTCCCTATGTCTTCACCTGTCTGACCACTGACAACTTCAGTCTGCCCATCTTGTTGTATGGGCTTTCTCTTAAACAACCCTCATCAAAAGGAAAAAGGATTCTCCTTCAAAATAAACATGGAAAATAGGAGCTTTATATTTACTTGGGGGTGGGGAGGAGTATTTATTTATTTTTAAGTTTCACTATATAGAATTGCCCTGCTGAGTCAAGCAGTTTGCCAGAGCATAGTGCTTGCTGTATGGGACTTTTTCAGATTCCTTCTTGTGCTAAGATACATTGTAGTGCAGAGTCGATGTAAGGTGGCATGGTTTTGTTCACATAGCATGGCAGAGTTCAGCTTCCCTGAACGCAGAACTGACCTGCAGGCAGTTTCCTCTTCCAGAAATCTGCAGCCTACAAAATTCAGTGCTTTTTAGTTCTGTGTTGCATACATTATTTCTACTCCACATTTCCAGTTGCCAGCATAGAGAGTCTGCAGCTAATTTCCCCATTTATGTATCTGCAAACAAAACTTGCCACCATCAACCTGGATCAGCCCTTGCCATCCATAGGACCTACTGCCTTTAGTTCTGTTTGCAGCTAGTTTTCTACTACAATAAGAGGCTTCACTGGCCCATTTTGCAACCTAAGTTCTCAGCATAGCAGTTGGTTTTAACATCTTCTTTGACTGTTTGATCCAGGATTCAGGTTCTGGAACCCATTAGTTATGACCAAGCAATTAACCAGGATGTTTGGTGCCTTATCTGACCATTGGGTTAGCCTGAGCATTTCCATAGCAAAGTCATTAACCTGTCTTCACTACTGTGTGCATCTGAAGTGATATTCAATGGCTCCATCCCATGGAAGAAAATTAAACTAATAAGTGAGACAGGACACCTCATTGCTGTTTATACTAGTCCAGTCCACTCCATGCTTGGCTATTCAGGGTTTCTAGGACTCACTGATTTTGAAAGCAAGTTTTGGCTAGAATCTAATGAACAGTACCAGTTACCTCAGCACCTGGGATCCCCAAACTCTGTTCCTCCACATAATATTTCTTCCAGAAGACAATATACTCGTATGGTCTTACTGTGACCTTAATGGCATTATCAAAGTATCTGCT
>NW_008825555.1:62203-85701 GCF_000699105.1 Pygoscelis adeliae
ACAGAAATATTAAATTCCTGATGAAGAAAAGCATCACATTTTGAGATTGCATGTCAGCATCCAGTTGATGACAATAAAGACTTACAATCTGACCTGAAGAAAGAAGACTAGGAGAAAGACTGAACGTTTAATCCTTTTTATTTCTGATTTTATTCGTGCATTCAGCAGCCCCCCCCCCAAAAAAAAAAAAAAATCAATTGTACCACATAACAAGACTATAATTCAATGAGAATGCAGAATGTTATTGTATTCATTATTCATTTTTTTCTTTTCATGGAACCTCCATTATGCTAGAAGTGAAACTATACTACGCAGATGCAGGTCCTAGGTGCCAACCAACAGCCAGATTTTAAAAACCTGTGGATTAGTAGAGTCACCAATGTCTCCAGTCCCACCAGGGCACCACAGACTGAAGAGATTATACTATAACCTTCATACCATTACCATAGCTACACCTGAAGAAAGTTAACAAGGTTAAAGAAATTTATATTTATAGTTTTCAGCAGTCTTCACAGAGTGCAGAGTGTTCCAGTGATTTCCATCATGACAAAGAACTGATCCAGTAAATACAGTCACATCTGTACTTCAAACATGTTCATCCATTTAAAATAATAACTGCATGTTCACTGTCATGATTTACCAGACTGCAGGTATACAAATTTGCAAATGCCCTGAGAAACGCATCCCAGATTTCCACATTCATTCTCAACACTTTGTATGAACATTACCTAAAACTGAGTTTAAAAATGAGTTTTTAAGCATCTTTGGATCCTCAAAGGAAAGTGCAGCTGCAGCTTTAGGGGCATTTAATCACTCAAGACTGGATGACAGAGTGCACCACTTACCGCTGAACAGGTAACGGAAGAGAATCTAAGTGGTCCTCGCCCTTAAAAGCCATATTTATCCTATTCTTATGTGCACTTCTCCACAGGCTGGAATCTGGAAAGAAAACAGTCATTTAGTAAACTTAGGGAAACTCAGACCTCTTCAGTCCAGGGTGGCATGGCATTCTCCTACTGATCTGTGGAGCTAACTCATTAAAAACAATTCAAAATGCTTCTTTTCCTCAGGCTACCACACAACTCCAGCAGATAACCAAGGCCATTAAGTACATTTCATGGCATAAGCCACATAGGGTTTGCATATTCCTGAACTTCCTGGACTAGTACACAGGTCAGACCCACCTGGGTTGAACGTTTCTGAGTTAATATCAAGTTATTATTTAGCCTCATTTATTTTGAATTAACTTGAACTGTAGAGGAAATCGATTTAGTATGACTGTAATCCTTCAGGTTATTGTGAGAAAGATTGCAAGAGAAAGCAAATGTACGCTCATGTGATTTCAGGATCATTTAGTACTACATTTACAGAAAGGCCTTTGATGTCTAAGTTACTGAAATATTGGATCCTGCCATGTTAAACGATATCATTTTTCTATCAGTTTGAAATGCTGTACACATCTTTTTCCTCCATGTTTTTCCTTTATACCTGGTGGCCAAGAGACGCATCCAAACACTATCATACTAGAAAGAGACAAGAGAGAAGGAGAAAGAGAGCTTCTTCATTTTCACGAAAAGGAGGGGTGCTGTCTCCCTCCCTTTTCTTTTAATTAGCCCCATCTTACATTAGGGCATTACCCACTATAGATCAATGCATATTCTCAACAAAAGTCAGAGAGGATTTCTTCTACCAGAAAAGATGAAGTCATTCCCACTCACCCACACAGCTAGAGGAAGAACTAATACAAAATACTTGAAGGAAAAGATTAATCCATGACTCAAGAAGAACAAGGAGGAGATGAATGAATTTGGAGGAGGAGAAAGGAACAGTGGGGAAATGATGCTTCCTTAGATGTGAGGAAAAACCTGGGATCAATGGATCTCATTCTTGGAGAAAATACTTTGCACAGGAAATTAATGCTGTTTGTGTCACCAGCTGAGGCAGAATGGTTTTGATGTAGCCACTTGTGAAATTATGCCATCTGGTTATTGGCTGCATTCTGCAAGCTGAGTCAGCCAGCATTTAAGATATTTGCCACTCCAAATTGCTCTTAATTGACACAGAGTGGTCTTCAGTATCTTTCCTAGCAAACTGATCTCATTGCTAATGCATGTCCTTGTTTTTTTCCCAAGATCCCACAAACATTGTCCTGAGTACCTAAAAGTATTATGACCAGAATAATGCATTCACATGCTCTGTCTACAATTAGCGCCAGATTGCTTTGGTAATGGTGTCATCCTGTGTTCCTTCCCACCACCCTGAATTTTTCTGGAAAAAACAAACTTAATCTTCTTAGTCCATGCATCTAATAAAGGAGTATATTGAAATATGGGAGAAGAATCTGGGTTTTTTTAAAAATAAAATTAAAAATAGGCAGTTTAAGTGTTACTGACTTCTCTGATTTAAAAAGACCGCAAGTATCAGATATTTGATAGAGTGTGGCTGAAAATTCATATGCCCAAGTATGAAAATATTAGTATGTATCCTTCTGTTCCCATGACACACCAAGATTTGAAAAACAAGCTTACTGTTGCTTTTTTAAAGCATATAGCATATGATGCACAGACTTCCCTAACAGCTGGAATAAATCAGCAATCTTCATTTCTTTTTACTAGTGGAATTTTTTTGTCTCTTTGTCAAAGAAATTTAAGATTACCAAATACAAATAATCATATAATCAGATTTACTGGAAATAGCCAATTATCTCGATTATCACTACCTTCATTTAAGAAGATACCCTTAATCAAAGATGAACACGTCTGCATAAAGTCTTAATATCCAAGATGAAGTTTCCTCTCCTAAATCCTATCACGTAAAGGACCGAGAAAATAGTCTTTCAGTCTGCAGAAGTACAGACTTCATAGACACAAACTATCTCCTTCTGCTCAGCATCAGGCACAGGATTTACCTTTTTATGCTACCAACAGAAAATCAACAGCTTCCCTCTGGCCAAGCTAAAGCTACTTCACCATAAGCTCAGCCCACTAACAATTTCTACACATACAAATTAAAGCATCTGCTTGTACCCCATAACTTGTGATTGGTGACATAATGTACATAGGCATAAATTAGATTATTGTGTGTCACTGTTCCCAGTAAATTAGAAACCTGAGAAAAATGCAGCTTTTTTATACACTGTCTTCCCACAAAACACACTTTTATATTATGGCTGAGAGTCTTTAAAAACATGATCAACTCCTACTTAGAGGTCACTTATGCTACAGGAACAATAACAAAATGCCACACCAATATCTTAACCAAACAGTCTGTCTCAAGGCTATGATTAGCTATTAGCTCAAATCTTTAAGCCCAAGTTAATGTTGACCACATGAGGAAATGCTCTCTCCGAGCACCTGGCGGTCTGCCAGAGGACCAGCTGTACTCCCAGGATAGCAAAGTACTACATTAGCCCACCTAAAGCATGACTACAAGAGAGGTTGAAGACCCAGTGCCTGATATGGCACAGGCTTCTGGTCATACTCAGAATGGCTCCTCCATGTGCTGGACAATTACGGTGCTCAATGGCAGATGTTGTTCAGTTTTCGGTGTTCTCATTCACCTGTCTGGGTAAGACCAAGACCACTGTACTTCCTAGTAAAGTCCATGACAGGACTGATGAATCCTTCTGTTTAGTTGATGCTGCTTTTTATTAAAGGCCACAACACAGTGTTGAGCTCTAGTCAGCATTCCTAAAAGGAAGGTCTCCTACTATAGATGACCATGTAGATGACTGCCTAAGCATCACATCAAGTCAAAGCAAGAAACTTTCAGAGTATCAAATTTTTCATCTTCTGCAAAAAACATCCTACTCAGGGTCAAAGGCTTCTTTACTCTGGCAAATACAGGATGAGACATGAAAGAACACAGACACGCTGTTACTAACAGAAACACATAAGCTAGCAACCTGGCATGAAAACCTCTCCAAGGCTTTTTCTTTGAGGGACTGAAACATGGGTAGGGCAATGTGCACAGCCTCTGCTGCGACTGCTGTCTGAGCCTCTGTGTGGAGGCACCAAGAAGTTCAATAACTTTCACACAATGGCTGTACGCAACTAAAACAGGTGGCATACACATGAGCACACGCACTCAAGGATACACAAACTGTAAGCATATGCCCACATGCCTCTTAATCCTTCTCACTAGCTCCTTCTTCAGAGGGTGGAGACAGTGTGGCAGCAAGCAGAGCTACAGATTGAAACAGTGCCTGAAGTCAGAGACCTTTCTCCTAATGACCATTTAAAAGGTGCCCATCTGACTTAAAATTTCTTAAAAACATATATATACGTTTTGTATATATGTTTTGCATGTATATACATACACACACTCACATTTATTAAGTATATACATACTAATAGGCAACATTAGCAGAATTGTGCGGGAGAGGCTAGTGTTTTTACACTGGCTTCAATGGCCACTGATCAGGCCCACAGCTGGTCAGAGATGCTGTCTAGGTAAACTTGTGCCAAAAAACCCACACTACTTATAGTTCACAATTCTGGTAATTTTGGCACAAGCCTGAGTGACACTTATGCTGAAATAATAAAATTGTCATTCCTGGACTATTATAATGCCAATTTTTTAATACCTTACATGGGATTTTACATAGATAAATGTCTGCACATAGACTTGTATCGCAATTATAAATAACAACTTATAATCAGTTTATTTCTTTGGGTAGATAGCAGTGCGTGCATGTGGAATTAGATGTATTCAAGGCAGCAGACTCTCCTTGTGTCCTTCATCTTTCTCTTTGTCATGTCAACACTGCACTAGATATTAAGATGTAATTTCCTCGTGTTTATTAGGTAGATGTAGATAAGCAGACCACAAACCACATTTCATTCTCATCGAAGACAGTCAGCCAAAAGCTTCTTTCAGAGAACTACTACACAAGAAGAAAACAAAGCATCACACCTGAAACAGCACGTAAACATTGCTCAAGAAAAAGCAGCATCAGCAGAGGATGTGATGGCTAAACACCCCCCCCCACAAAAAAAACCAAAAACAAAAAAAACCCCACACCACCAGAAAGAGGTAACTTGCTTATCTACAAGCACCAGGCCTTGATGCTGGCAACTGACAGAAAGAACTAAAAACAGCTTAAAAAACTGTCAAACTAGCCCACCCAGAAGTTAAGGAAGGAGGAGTCTCATCCTATTTACACGAGGCTTGGCAGCACCTGTGAAACCTGTGCAATGCCTCATTAGCACAGTGGTGCAGCTAGGAGCTGTCAAACCGCTGGTTCCACAACAGCAGACTCCTCCTGCCTTACAGGAACTCCCTGCTGGGAGCCTCCTCTTGTTTAGCATTGGAGAGCAGCTTCTACAGTGCATCACGGCTTTTTAGCATCCTACAAAAGATGTTATTTCTGCTAGGAAAACAAACTGCATCTTGTAAAATCTCCCAATTTAAATTTCCTCTCCATCATTAACATGTTAGCTTATATTTAACAAGCCAGAAATTAGGAGGATTTTAGCAGTCAGGTATTCTGTTAGAAACACATCCATGTCCAAAAGTGTCACAGTAACAGCACGTATTCAAGGTGAAATAAGTGTGACTCATTTACTCTTGCTACTAATGGCCCTAAGGAAGTTCTCCATCACAAAATGATGTCCCAAATAATTAAGCCCTGAAACTCACACAGTTAAATTCACATTTTTGAGCTCATTCACTGCACACATGTCCGCCCTTGTAAAGGCTTAAATCAAAAGGCAAATCCATGAACTTTCACCACCCCATTTCTAACCCCTAACATCATAATTTGAACACTAAGAACATCTTAAAATAAGCTCAATCAAGAGCATAATTTCTCTTTCTGAAAGACAGAAATCCACACATCTAGCCTTTGATTATTAATAATCATCAGAATTAGAAGAGCATGTTACCTATAAGTAATATGGTTAACCTGAGAATAAGAAGTCATTAGCTAAAAGTCATTTCAGACTAGATATCATTTGATTAATATGAACAGTTCCTGTCTGTAGTAAAGTACAATCTCCGTTCTGCCAAACAGCGCCTGTCCTTATTTTATAATTCTGGGAGTCTGAGAATCATTAGTTATTATTCTCCTGGTACACAGAATAACTGTTAATGGAATGCCACAAATCAAATTAAGAGCAAAATTCTGACAGCATTTATGTGATAGGTCAGAAAGTAAATACTTACACTCCGTCCTTCAGCAACACGACCGGTCCATCAGAAGTTTTTCACACTAACCATTTGAGAACTCAGGATCCTGTTGTCATTTTGCATTATAACAGGCTTATATAGACATGAATTAATTACAATAGCAAGAGCCAACTCAGAATTAAGCTGGGTGTCACAAATCTAAGAAGCCATAAAACCAGGAGCAAGAAATAATGAAGAGTCCTTCAAATGATGCATTAAAATGGGTTGTATTAGCATGGAATCATATAAACAGGTGTATGTACCACACTCGTAGAATGCAAAATTAAAACTAGAAGAGGGAGAGGTGGGAACAGGCGCTACCTGCAGCATTCTTTCATGGTAGCTGCTCTTGCAGAGCCAATAATCAAAGAAGAAACATTGCTGAGTAGTTTATGCCTTACACTTCAAGTATAATCTGAAGCACAAATCCATTTTCACTCACAGAAGGTTTTATTTTTAATGCGTATTTCTTGCCATCTTTTCTCTCTACTTTCTGCAGAGAGAGGATGTGATTTTAAACAAGTTTCTATCTTTAACAATATCCCTTTTTATATATTATAGATTCATAGGATGGTTTGGGTTGGAAGGGACCTTAAAGATCATATAGTTCCAACCCCCCTGCCATGGGCAGGGATACCTTCCACTAGATTAGGTTACTCAACACCTCATCCAACCTGGCCTTGAATATGTACATATAAAAATATATCTATAATATATTTTGTATAATATAGTACATATTTATATAACATTTATTTAAATATATTGTATTCAATTATATTATTTTTCTAAAATATTTTCTATTTTATTATTTTATAATTGTTTTATATTATTTATATTAAATATTTATAAAATATGTATTATAATATATGTGCATGTAAAAAAGGATGGGGGGGTGTGTATATCTATCTAACATAGCTATTCATGCAAACTGAAGTCTGTGCTACTTCTTTTCTGTTCTGGGTTTTTCTCATCTTAGCCTCACTGTACACAGCTATACCTCAGAAATAGGGGACGGGGGGGGGGCAGGCAGGCGATAAAGATCCATCTTAGTTCAAATAGATCATGCTGAAAATTACAGACAAGGAATATTATTTTGTAGATCTTAAGATAGCACAAGAAGTGCAACATTGCCAACTGCAAATATCAAGGGGGGGTGGGGAGGTGTAGAAATCTGAAGCCAGTCCCTTAAGACATGGTCTCATTCATCTGCATACAGAGTTTGATTCCTTCATTCCACTTTCTGGTTTTAGAACCTTGAACATATACAATTTTTTCTTTGTGATCACCACAACGCAAAAGTCTGCTTTTAAAGCAAGGGATGTTGGCTTGTTCATTCCATTTCTTTATTTTAGCAAGTGGATCACATGGAAACACACTAAGTAGAATATCTGCAATACAACCAGAAGATCTGATTGCATTGGGAGGGGAAGCATAGACACTTTGATTTAAGCCTTTGCAGGCAATCCAGCTTTCTCCATGACAAAGCATACATATAACCACACAGATTAGAAATAGAAGAGATCCATCATCACATGCACTGCAGTCAGTCCTTTTGCCAAGGCATGAGTTTTCTTATAATGTATCTTTAGCAAATTTTCCCATTTAAATATAAAATCATGGACTATGTTATTAAAATATTTAAACTAAAGAGATAGAAAAGGGCATAACAGATTTTTAAGATTTCCTTCCCCTTCCCCCACCTTCCTTAAAATTATTTTGGGCAAAAAGCCACTGGGCTAATCACTTAGTTGGTATCTTTTTTTTTTTTAATCTTATCAGTGAAAGTGTTTAAAACCTCCCCTTCTGGAAGAGGCACACCTATTTATATAGATGGCAGTATTATGGAAGCAAACTAATTAGTGGTCACATTTCTAGCAATTAGTATTTTAGAGGCAGTTTTGCTGGAAAAGAATTTGCTTTTGAGGTTCAGGAACTGAATAATAGGTGGCAAGTTGATGCACTCCAGAGCTATATTTTATCTTTTATATGATGCAGAATAATCACCATATAAGAATGTTTGTTGGTTCTCAGACCAATATTAATGCCACTTGCCGTACAACTCCTCTGTATTTACGTTTCCTGACAGACTGCGTAGTGCTTTCCCCCTCCCTTCTTAAAATAAACCAAACAACCAATTTGACATCACCTGCACCAACACAAGTCTCAATTCAAACACTCACAATAGGGGCATCCCTGTTCCTGGCCACGGCCTCTTGGTTTCAAAGGTATTTCTAAAGAGAAACAGATAAACTGGCTTTAACTGTATGGCTTGCAGACCATCTCTCTTCATTGTGGATTGCCCTCGGCCGTGGCAGCTCCTACATCAATGGCCCCTACATGGTGCAAGGGCTTTCTCTTGGGAGAAGCCCAGGTGCCATCAGACAGAAGAACAACTCCTTCTCTCCATTTTTTTTTCCTCCTCCTGCCCCCCCAAAGAGTAGATATAAAGCAGCAATCGGGGACACACCAGCTGTAAATTCAGTACCTCATAGGCAGGGCTCTGAGGGCTCACACCACCTGTGAGGGGAGCCCCTAGCCACTGCCCACCAGTTGGAACCGGTTCCAGCCAGCCCTGAGGTAAGCAAAAGTCCAGCAGCAGAACCCAGCGCCAGCCCAAACCACACCACCAGGGCAGTGGCCTCAGGGCTGAGGTGAGGAGGGGTCTGCAGCCACCATGAGGGGGACTGCGAGGAAACCGCTGCCAAAACCACCTCAACCTCCCAGGTCTCCCTGAAAATAAAATCAGCTGAGGTGAGGCTGGGGGCTCCCCCACACTTCCCTCAACATCTATATTAGAAATCAGAGGTTTGTGTTGATTGGCAATAAATTAATTCAAGTGAAATTCCCCTGCTTTGGTTTGATTTACCCTCAACACCATAGCCACATGCAAACAACATCCAGTCTAAAGGATTTCATCTTGTCTCCTCAACAGGAGGTGGGACCTTGTGTCTTCCCAGTCTCCTTGTGGAGATCAGAAATGAAAGGGCTGTTATTTCAACTAGCCACTGTGTAGGGCACAAAGAAAAAATAGAAGGAGGAGATTTTTGTGCCTTACCTTGTACAAGTGTGTACAAGTGTAGACTATGCTGCTCAGAAGAAATGCCTACAGAATATCGCTGTTTTACTGTTATTTGTTAACGTGAGGCTTCTAGGTGTAATGAAGTTACAGCCAAGATTCATTATTCCCCAAAAAAACATCTAAAAGTTCCAGAAGGAACTTGAAATGAAAAGAGATAAAAGAAAATCATCTCCCTGTCCAGGCAGGAAGTAAAGAAACAGAAATTAAGTGACTTACTCAAAGTTAAACATGAGACAAGTACAAATTGAAACCAAATATTGCAATGTTTAATACTGTAAATAAGTACATAGAGAAGACAACCCTGTATTTAACAGCTTCAAATGAAGGGAAAAGAACAAGGACCTACACAACTCACTTTGCTGCAAGGAAAGGTGACAATAATATCTTTGCACATCTCTCTATACAATCCATTTTCTGTAATGAAAGGATTTCATCTCACTTAATATCCGTTCCAGTTAGTCAGACAGGCAGTCTGAAAGACATCTTTACTTACATTGATATTCCTCTAAAGAACAAAAAAAGTCTGACATTTTAACAGAGATGAGCAAAACAATATTATTAATTCAGGTTACAGCCCACACTAGCCAAGCCTTTATTAGAAGTATCGCAAGGCATTACATGGTAAACAGTGGTGATATTTTCACAATATTTGCCAGCAGCCATCAAGTTTTTCATTTTACAGAGTTAATATCCAGTTGTTCTTTTTTGTCATAACTCCGAAAACCTTAAAAACAGCTTTAAACCAATACAGATAAACACACATTTACCTAAAAGTTAACACAAACACAACAGGCCAAGAATAGCTCTCTCTGGTCATTGAGCAACTTCTCTATTTGAATTACTAATCAACTTGTTACTTCTATCACTAAAGTTTATCATAATTTTTTCCCCTTTCCTCTACATATTGGGGAAAAGAAAGAAAAGGACAAAGAGCTGTAGAAAATTTAAAATGGAAGAAGATAAATAAGAGGTGTCAGTTATTGCTTGCTAATAAGGTATCTCAACAGAATACAAGAACAGGAGATCCAATTTAGCAACAAGCATGCGACACACACCAAGAAACATGTAAAGCAAATGTGGTTGAGCTATGCACTTTCAAGGATCCCAGCTCTCTGAACAGCGACTCTCCTCCACCAGGCTATCTTCATGCTAATTGTAGTCAC
The DNA here is from genome assembly GCF_000699105.1 of Pygoscelis adeliae. Taxonomy (NCBI): domain Eukaryota; kingdom Metazoa; phylum Chordata; class Aves; order Sphenisciformes; family Spheniscidae; genus Pygoscelis; species Pygoscelis adeliae. Next base: position 72,614 of record NW_008825555.1, read on the forward strand.
TACCTTTAAGCATGTCTTTTCTACATAGAGACAAGAAATCCAGTAGACGAACACAAACTTCTTCCTACAAGCTGAAAGAAAATGAAATCAGAGTATATTTGTGAAATTACCTATACACAAAAAAATACGAACATTTGAGCTACAGCAACATTTGAGTGTTGTTTCTATTTCTTGCTTTTTTCCTTTAATAACTCAAATTAACACCTCCAGACAGCCTGTCAGCAGAACTATGTTGCCTAGTCATTATAATTCTACATAAAGGTCAAGTAATAAAGCAGCAGTGGGCTTTTTCTCTTTTGAAGGAAAAAATACTGCATTTATATTTTTGAACCACTGCCAAAGAGTATCCAGTCATCAGACATTTTCTTCTCCCTCCCTCCTTCGCACAAAACAACGTGAAGGAGCTAAAAAGCTGTAATACAACGCAGATAGGGAATCCCCAGCAGGACTAGAGGCGGAACTGCTCTGTAGGATCATTCCTGTATTCTGTGTCTCAGGGGCAGGTATAACATGACCAGAGCACACCTGGAAATCCCTAGGAAATCAAAAGGCTCCGGGGGATTTTGCAGCCTGTACACCTTAGATTAGATTTACACCAGAGATTACATTGTGTCTTGGGAATAGCTGGGAGCAGAAAGCTCAAAGCCTACTTCAAGTCACCATGCTGCACTCAGTCTTTGTGTCAAGAGCCCTGCTGAGCCTCCAGCTGCAGAGCTCCAGAAGGCTAAGTGAAAAAAGTTCAAGTGGTATTATCTGATGTAACGGCACAGTTTTCATGGGGTTTTGTGGTTTGTGGGGTGTTTTGTTTGTTTTGGGTTTGTTTGGTTGGGTGTTTTTGTTTGTTTTGTTTCCCCCTCTGTCCCCCAATTCATAGGCTGAAGTTTTAGCATGGAAGAGACAAGGAGGAGAGCACAGGCAACAAAACAACAGAAAGAGGCACAAGGAGAGGAGCACTGTTTGTTAGCAAGTAAAGTTTGGATGTTGATGGATGTACATATGAAGAACTATGCTGCACCCGAGAGCTTGTAACATTATTGATACTGACAGAACAAAACTGGATGCTCTTTTCCAGAAATGTGTCTATCAGTGAAAAGTTTGCATCAGTAAGGATTCAGTGAAAATGGGAAAGAGCGAGCTTCAGGGTTTGCCATTTACACTCAGTACAAGGACAAAAACATTTGTGTAGAGCAAAGAGGGCTTTGTGCTAGGCCTTTTGGGTTTTTTTCTTTTGTTTAAAATCCAGCTATGCTGTAGAGTCAACACAACATCCTCCATCAGCTTATAGCAATATTGAGTAATACACATCATAACTCTATATTACACATTACTCTTCCTACAAATATTTTAGCACAGTAGGGGCCTGTGTAGTTTGATTTAAAAAGTGACTATCTACATGTCACAGTACTTTTACTAAGTGAAGACCCAAATTTGGAAGGTATAAAAGTTATGGCCTATATCTTCTTTCTCATTGGTAACTCCCAGATACATAGCAAGTTACTGGAGTCCAGCAACTTTGCATCTATCAGCTGAACTACAGTAACTGACTGTGCTCCTCATCTGATGTTTGGTAACCTATTATGCAAAGGAACTGGCACGTGAGTTTTGCGTACACAATGAACTACCTCACAGTCTGCTCCAGGATGGCTGTATTATTTGTTCTCATGATTTTCTAAAAAGTGATATTGAAAGAAGAGAAAAATTATCTTTTAAACAGTACAAGTCTCATTGCAGAAGAGGGCTAATGTTTTGATAAGTATTTCTCATTATTATCATGAGTTTTTAATAGTTTGTGATGGCACAAGTAGAGACACATACACCAGAATTAGTTGGACATAAAGGTCCCAGAGCCAAGCTTTTGCTATTAGCAGCCAAATTCAATGAATTCCTAATCATTAGGCTTAGGAGTGCTCAGATTCCAGACTTCATCTTTCCTCCCCATAGAAAAACATAACTGTGACCTTGTTTTTTTATCCACAATTTTGGCTTGAGCCTTGCAGTTATTTATGACTATGCCACAGAACTTGCTCATTAATACTTCACTGAAAGTCAAATACAAATACACATTAGATTCACGTTTGGAAAGCAGTCTGTTCACTCCCTTCCAATGCAAGCTTGTGCACTACTAACCCTCCAGGCACATGAAGACTGGTAAGACCAAGGAAATCTAAGTGTGGAAGTTATCCGTGAATTTCCATTCCCAGAAATCTGGTGTTGAGCATTTCAGGTGCAAATGCACCAAAACTTAGCAGAGATCACAGAGCTGATCCATTGCCCTGAAAACTTCAGTCTTCAGACTTGCTTCTGTTGTTAACCTGTGATATGTGAGCTGTGGAGCAGACCATTTGCAAGAACAGGACAAGAGTAGCCAAGTAAACTCCAAATCTCTCCAGACAGCTCATTTCATAATTAAAATACCAGCATTTTTCCACCTACCACCTCTACCGAGAGCATTTCATGTTTAAGAGTTTCATACATCTCCATTTTTCATGGTCAGCCTCAGAAAACTCTGCTCATCCCCAAATACCCATCATCTCCCAATATTGCCAAAGTAACCGAAGACAATAACTGGCCTCAGCAAGAAAACAGACATGTCCCTAACCCCTCATGGGGACAGAGTGTATATTTCACTGACAAATATGGCTTTCATTATTTTCAGGGTGCCTAAGCTTAGAGATACTATCAACAATCCAACATTTACATCAGCTGGATCCAAAGAATTGCCTGTGCCAACTACACTGATGTTATACCAGTAAATACTTGAGGGCCAGGCATGTCAAATAACTTGCTAGGTATTGCCAGTGCCCATCTACTGATGTGCCAATGCCTTGGCATCCAAGAGGAAGAAGTATCTGCCATCTGAGCAGTCAGAGAGACAGCCTGCCCCACGAGCAGTAGAGACAGCAAAGTTTTTCCTTAGATACACATTATCTGGACAAGACTCAGCACAGATGTTTCAGGGGAACAGCCCATGACCTCTCTCAGTCAGTCCTCAGGTGAAAGGACTGATTCCTGTCATAGGATTCCTGAAGCCACATACCATCTACATGGAAACAGCCTCAAGTTGCGCCAGGGGAGGTTTAGATTGAATATTAGGAAAAATATCTTCACCAAAAGGGTTGTCAAGCATTGGAACAGGCTGCCCAGGAAAGTGATTGAGTCACCATTCCTGGAGATATTTAAAAGACATGTAGATGTGGCACTTAGGGACATGGTTTAGTGGTGGGCTTGGCAGTGGTTGGTTTATTGTTGGACTTGATCTTAAAGGTCTTTTCCAGCCTAAATGATTCTATGATTCTACATTCATTACCATGACTTGAATGTCATGTAGGTAACTTGAAGGTTGTGTACATGGGCCAGCTTTTGTAGCTACTATCAATACAGACCTCAGTGAAAAACTGTCCCCAAAAGCAGAATCAATACTTTTACAGCAGTCCCAAACACTGAAATGTTTTTATTTAAAGATGGAGAGCTATGACCACCAACATGTACATGCACGGAAAAATGTCACATCCTTAAATTGGATGAAAAAATTTAAATTACTGCAATGGTAAACGTAAATCAGTTCTGAGACCCAGCCACCTAATCGTCCATTAAGATATCAAAAAAACAGATTCTTGTTTTAATTTAATAGTCTTCTAAAAGAGAACCCAAGAAAATGCTAAGCATTACTCATGGTGGAACTACAGGACAGAGCTTTCGACTCATGACTCATCCAATAAAAGTGAAAGCAGTTCATAAGCAGATTCTGAAAAGTTTCAAAGCACAAGATGAATTTACCTTTAAAAAAACCATTTCAGTAAGAAAGGGGGGAAAAAAGTCAGTTACAGGAAACAGAGCAGTGGTTACAGCTAGGGAATGAAAATAAGGAAATTGTCCTGCTTTCCACAACAAGGTTTGTCACCAACTTCCTCCCAGCTACACAGCAAGTTATATTCTAATAATTCTCCATATTCTAAAGTAACAGTGTATCAAATTCTTCTACTCTCTTCAGTAGAATGACAGATTACATTTGCAATAATGCTGGGGGGAGGGAGGGATGTTTAATTACAGCCCTTGAACCTCAACTTGATTTTAAAATATCTGCCCAAATCTAATTCCAAGAATTGAAGATTTCATACATGTGGGAGTGGAATGCCTAGTGCACAAAAAAAGGTTTAAAAAAGTAAAATGGTTGACCACTGACAGGAGATGACTACGAGGGGAATTCAATAGGGAATAAATGTGGAAAAATAGGTCAGGAACCTTAATGTCCTAGAACCCCTTAAAGATTAGAAGAATAAAGCAGAGCAAAGTCAAAACTTAGAAGGGAAATGCCTTTTTGTAAAACATGTGCCACTTGTTCCCACAAAGTCACTGTGACTCAGAAGCTGGTATCACATAATCACAGGATGGATGAGGTTGATTGGATCTCAGTACACTTCACAAAGGAACATTCTTATGGGTAATACAAACTACCAAAGTTACAATTAATTAAAACAATTTTTAAATCAAGTCTCACACCTCATGACAGTTGCTACCTGTATTGCATCCCCCTCTTAAGATGTCATTGAAAGTGTGGCTTCTGATTTTAACTGAAGACCAGCCTTTTCCAGAATAACAGGGAACTAAATGGAAGAACTAGAGGGGGTCAGGAGGAGTCAATGAGAAGGACAGACTTACTAGAGCACCCAACAGCCCTGCCACTGACTTCAGTGGTGAAGTAAGCCAAAAACATATTGTACATTTAGGAGTTAAGATTAACTGGGACCTTTCTAAAATTACATATACAAAATACCATCTTCTGCAAATAATTATCAAGTCGTATACCCATAAAAGTCAAGAAAAGATATTTTATTACCTGCTCATCTTACTTATTTACGGACTAGAGCCAATATTAGTCAGCACAAGTAGCTGCTTGCAAGCAAGAAGGCTTCAATCAGCAAGGAAGAGAGGTAATTAAAATGAGGGAAATCCAAAGCACAGTTACACCTACCAATCATGTCATCTAAATTGTACTATTTTATTCATTAAAAATAAAGCTTTGAAACAAAGATGCCATATTTTATGCAAGTTCTTGATTACCTTTCTGCCGAGGGAGCATGTAATTTACAAGAAAGAGGACTTAAAGCTTTAAGTGCCTCTGACTTAATTCAGCATGCTGTATTGATGGTCCCACTTAGATGATTCCATTTTAGGCTCCTCTAACGCATTAAAGGCATGACTTACTCACATCCATTTGGCTAATGATCCCCTACTGCTCTAAAGTAAATGACAGCTATTTACAGTAAATTATTCAATTAGATAGAGGGAAGTGCAGTATTCATTTTATATTGTTTGACACGGCAAAACAGAAGTGTGCAAGAAGGCAGGTGGGGCATTTTAATCTTTCAGAATCAATTGTTTAATCCACAGCAAGAGAATAAATATACTCCACAATACTTGTCAGCATCAGATTTTTATTGTAAACATTCTAAGAGACTGAAGTGTTGCAACTCCAGATAATATAATTCTGCCCACTTCAGAAGTAAGTCATCTTACAATGGAAGGAATACTAGTAACCAACATCTTTTAGAACTGCTTTATTTTAAGCACAATTTGAAGTAACACACAAAGTGACTTTTTTTTTTTTTTTAAACACATGCTAGCAGGAGACCAAATTTCCATTTAAAAAAAATTAGGCATGAGCAATTCTGAATCACATTTATTTGTAATGGGATTTATACTACTAAGTACCTACCTCAGTTTCAGAAACAAGACTGAAACTCCCAAGACATTTGGACAGTGGGGTATTTTTAACTCATGAAATCCTAGGAAAGGATAGCTCAGCTGTCCTCACATATTAAGAGGGGGACTCAGAAAAATAATCTAATAAAGGACAAGCTAGAGAAGTGCAGATTGGGGCTAAAACACAGTCTAGAAGAAGGGAGAATGATCACACTGCAATAGCTCAAAAATAGTCTTGGATTTGAAGACATTTTCAAATATTCTTCTATTCTTTTCCAGGCGCTGAAGGGTGTGCTTTCATGCATGAGCACACGCACGTGTTACAATCCCCACCATATACATGCTACTGTAGCCACCGCACCTGGAAAAACGCTGAAGCCATGACTGATGTCCCCTGTCAAACCCCTGCCTCATAAAAGAGAAAATAAAGGAGTTCTCCTTATCATGGGTATGAACGCAAAGTCCAAGGTGCAGGTAAGGCTACTATGCATCCTGAGCCTGCCAGCAACCATGCTTTGCACAGTTGTCAGGTCTCCTAGCATTTAATACAGAGGGGAAGAAGGAAGAGGCAGTTGGTCTGAGCCCTCCTGGCTAGCCCTGATTTTGGAGAATTTCTCTCTTCCGCAAGCCCAGAGTGCCTCAGAACAAGTGCCGAGCACCCCAAATAGAAGAACACTTTCCTCTGGCTAACGTGCCAATGCATTTAATTTTCTGCAGGCAGAGGGCCAAGTTCAGCAAGCGCAGCTCCGGCTAAGTTTAATGGGAGTTGCACTTGCCTATGCCAGCAAGCGAAGCTTGCCGGGGGGACTGCAAGCAACACACTACAGAAAATACAACTGCAGCCAGCGTCTGCGTTCAAAAGATACATTTGAAAGGCTACAGAATGGACTACTCATTTTTTTCTTACTGTTTCAGTTTTTCTAAAGCTGCTGGCACAATGAAACCCTTCCTACTCTTAGTATGTATTCACTCACTTCCATGAGCAAGGATTCCAGACTGGTTGGTTGTAACGATGAATTTAGTCAAAAGACCAGCTTACTGCAACTGGACTATCATAAATTTAACTGTCTTGGGTATATAGGCACCAAATAAGTGCTGGCCAGATTGTTCAGATGACCTCCTACAGACATGGTTCCTGAATTCCTAAGGAAGGTCTGCATTTCAATGGCTCCAGAGCCTGTTTTCTGCAATTTGATACTTATCGCTTATTTTGCTAGCTACCTTCCCCCTCTTGTGAAGGATTTATCTTATTTTAATTTCTAGCTCTACAAGAACCAAATATATTAAGCAAATTTTAGTCCAGATTCTCAGTGGCTCTAAGCTATGGATGCTATGCCAATTTTTACTAGGCAAAGATTACTCCATTATTATTTGCAGAAACTCAGAAATCCCCTCCCTTTGAAATACCTTTTAGAGGCTATAATAATACAAGTAATAACAATTCTAGACCTTCACAAGCAATACTTTGGTCTTTCAGTCTCTAGCAGTTATCTATCCTCGACCTACACCTCAACGTCTTCCTTGTTTGCCTTCCTGCTCTCAGACTAAACATATCTGCTGACATTCCCTCAGGTGCACAAAGCAGCAGCTCGGACTTACATTCTTTAAACATATAATGATCCTCTGAAATGTTCCACAGTTATTTACTGCTGAAAAATTACCTACCTGAAAGGCACTGAGTCAAACCAGATTGCAAGCCAATTCTTCATGTGGTAAGAAGTTAAGAATAGTAAAAACACTTACCATGGCACTTGAAATCACCCAGGAAGCTCAAACTATACAAAAAAAAAAGCCTCACAGATGGAAAAAATAGCGATAATGTGAATTTGGATCCACATTTTTAATAACTTAATTCACTAAAATAGGCTTCTCTACATCAAATAATTAACATTTATATTTGTTTAGTTCTGAAATGCCCCACCCAGACAGCCAAACAGGAAAGTTCAGAACAACTGAGACATTCAAGGTACTTTGCCAATAAAGCTGCTACACATCATAGCTACACCAAGCAATATTAAAAATGAAATATTGAGTGTACAAAACAGTAGAATCATAGAATCATTAAGGTTGGAAAAGACCTCCAAGATCATCGAGTCCAACCGTCAACCCAACACCACCATGCCCACCAAACCACTGTCCCTAAGCGCCTCATCTACACATCTTTTAAATACTTCCAGGGATGGTGACTCAACCACTTCCCTGGGCAGCCTCTTCCAATGTTTAACCACTCTTTCAGTAAAGAAATTTTTCCTCATGTCCAATCTGAACCTCCCTTGGCGCAACTTGAGGCCATTTCCTCTTGTCCTATCACCAGTTACTTGGGAGACTCCAGGCTAAACAACCCCAGTTCTCTCAGCCGCTCCTCATAAGACTTGTTCTCCAGACCCTTCACCAGCCTCGTTGCCCTTCTCTGGACACGCTCCAGCACCTCAATGTCCTTCTTGTAGTGAGGGGCCCAAAACTGAACACAGTATTCGAGGTGCGGCCTCACCAGTGCCGAGTACAGGGGCACGATCACTTCCCTGCTCCTGCTGGCCACACTATTTCTAAACAGTTGTTTGGACTAGGCTGCTTGGAATGGCAGAAGTTAGAAGACACTGAAGTGGAGGAGGCAGGAGGAGTCAATGCTGAACTTCATTTTTTCCCTAAGCTCTTCACAGAGAAGTCCTTCCTTCCCCAGGGCCAGGATATGATGGGTGCATTAGCTGCCCACACAGCCAGTGGGAGCACAGCTCAGTGGGCCACTCACATCAGCAGTGACAGCATGGCCAAGTTGGCCTAAGAATGTGGCTAATACTGTTGCCAAGAAAATATAAGAGCAACTATTGGAAGGAGTGACTTGGCCTAGGATGAGTCATTTGACATCACCGCCTTTCAGATGGTACAGACAGGAATGCTGAGGCCCAGGGACTCACAGCTCCCATGTCCTCGTCCACATTTACTGCCAACCCCTGCTGTCCTGAGCAAAAGCCCTGTCCCTATTGTGCACAAGTTTCTCCAGAACAAGGACATTAACTGCTCCAAGCGGACTTGACTTACAAGTAGTATTTACAAAGCACCCAAACATCCCTTGCTGAGGGGCAGACCACAGTAAAGTTATACCAAAATACAGTACAATTTCCTTCCACCTTATGCAGGGGCACTGCATTTTCATTCATATTACAATGAACAGACATTACAGGTCAGGCGCACACATCAGCTAGAAAATGGCACGATGATTAGTTAGCCCAACCCTGCTAACATAACATTAAGCTTTGCTTGGTTTTGTTTTGAGGCTTTTTTCCTCAAAACCCTTGACATTGTTTTCTAGCTATAGTAATACTTAGATAAATAAAAGAACGGGCAACATTTCCATGAGAGATATTGAGTATGCCACCCTATAATGGCCCCTCTCCCTAATTTCATAATTCACACATGTATAGATTAAAAAAGTGTACACAGAATATTTTTAATAGAACCGAGCACAAGGTAAAACAATTCCCTGAGGCTTTCCAGGTCTCCCACAATGTCAACAGCTGTTTTATACACCTTTGTAGGAGTGGAAGTGGAAATTTTCTTTTACATTTTCTTTCTCAGCAGCCAGAGGTCACTTTCTTCTCACAAGTCCTATGAATGCTCTCCTAAGTCATATACTTAGGAGCTAGAAATGGGAGGAAAGAAGCAAGAGCATTCAAACACACAAAGGATGTAAGAAAATAGATACGAAAGAAAAATCTGCTCTAGGGAGGCACTTGCATTGAAAAGGACTATGACCTAGTGTGAGAAATAAGCAAAGAAGATGTACCATGAAAAAGTCTCATTGCATCCTATGCTTCTAGCTTAGCACATCAGTCTGTGTTGGAGACAGTAAGTCCCTGGCACGGGGCAATGCTTCAGCAATGATGAGAGCACATTTCAGGCACAATATACTGCGTTATATTTTACTCGTGCATCCTTCAACCAGACGATCCATGTTGGCTACATTTTTCTTTTGTGAATCAGCATAATTTGGCTCTTTTTAAATTCCTCTTACTTCTCCTTCCTTTAATGATTTCTCCAGAAGTGCTTAAAATCAAGGACATTTTGAGAACTAAATTACAAAATCTGGCCTATGAAGACTCAAATTCCTACAAATAGATGAATATCCCATTTTCAGGAATTCTAATCAGCTTCTGCTTTTTATTTCATCCCTATTAGATGGCAATCTCCAGAGCATTTTTATGACTGCTGAATATTCATTCCAAAAATTCCTGCTTTTTCCTTTAAAAGAAACCTATTGATTGACTGATTTTGTAACTCACATCAAAGTGCAGGCCCCAGAAGAAAAAAAAAAATAAAGTGGATATAAAAGTACCAAAGTTTATACCTTATAAGGTAGAAGGATAACAGAATTTCAATGGCAAATCTCTTCCTAGATGAGAGACGAGTGTAAAGCTCTGCACCTCATTGACTATACTTTGGTGCCTAACAGTGCTGCGCAGCATGGCCATATTCTAACATTTCTAGAGAAATCCAGCTCCAATTTTTTACCTACCTCATGTTCACGGATAATCTACATTTTCTCAGGATGAGAACCAATACCATGTTTTTATTAAATTGCTACTGTAACTCAGGGCTAGCAGGAAGGTCTCTTCGCTGGTTAGCACGGGCACTTTGAGAAAGCAGGGAGGCTGGAGCTCTGCGTGTAACAACACTCCTCACTCTCCTGGTTTCTGTCTCCCACTCTGCTGCCAGCAATTGCTCCTCTGACATCTACCAGCTGTCAAACCACCTCACCAGCACTGCAATGGGACCATCAAGAGCAGCATCCAGCTTGCGTCTGCCCAGACGTCACCACAGCAGCCATGTCAGGGAGCTGAGCAGTGCAGAGTCACAGCTGAAGGCAGCACCGGGAGCCCTGTCCCACGCACGGGGGCAACAGTTGTCAGTCAATGCATACACCCACCTTTTCAGTTCTGAGTCCATGAAAATATGAAATTGGGAGCACTGGGAGCCCTGTCCCACGCATGGGGGACAACAGTTGTCAATGCATATGCCCACCTTTTCATTTCTGAATCCATTAAAATATGAAATTAAACCAGACTTTTTGTTCATAGCCATGTTCCTACAAGCACCTTATATAAAAAGCAAGAGGGGAAAAGCCACCACACAACACACACCTAAAGTAATCCTACTTCAGCTGCACTTTGGCAAAAAGCCTAGGCAGCAACAAGATTTTTCCCTTTAGCTAGCAAACAGATCCCACTTCCCTTTTTCGGGGGCCCACATCCGTATATTCAACTGTAGTTTTCATATCAGCATTTATAGCTTTCATATGGTTACCATTTCTAAGGAAACCACTTCCTCGGTATAGACACAGTTAGCATATTTTCTTATTTTCATGTAATCCAGAAAGATTTGGCAGAATACTTGTAGAGTGTGGGAGAGGGGGAAGGAGAGACCGCAAGGGATAGAAATCAGACTTAGAAAAATCAAAGGTAAGTGTGTTTCTAAAGACACAGTAGATGAAATATGCAAAAATCACTAGGAAATTATGTTTCAAGTTCACTTTCTGCCTTTCTTTTCTCAGTACAGCTAGCGCAACAGTTCCAATCTTTTCTGGTGAGATTTCATGTAAATGTGAAAGCATTATCTGTAGAGGGACTAAAGCAGCCAGATCACCATCTTCACTACTAACATTTGCCTAGGTGCATCTAGCTCTGCTTTCCCAGAGAGCACAGTGCCCTGGAGATAATAGCGACTTTGCTCACCTGCACTGTCTTGGATACGATAACCATCACAGTGTCAGTAGAAAACTCCAAGCGTTTATGTAAGTGCAATCTCTAACACATCTACACCTTGATGTAGTACATCGTGGTGCCTAGCTAACAGAAGCAGTAAAGGCAACCAAAGTCTACAGCAGGGGTTGGGTATTCTTCTACCTTCATTTTCTTCCTGTTCTAAACAGCTTAGAAAAAAAGCAAAACTAAAGATAGTTCCAACAGGCAAGGAGTAAATTTGTCATTTCAGTATTGAGTTTTGAAACAGCAATTGCAGAATCCAGTATATGTAAACTCTTCAGACTCCAAGACAAAGTCTGGCAATAAATACCACGTCTTCTAAAGAAAATAACCCCAGTCTTCAGCTTGCCCTGGTATTAGTGGCTACAGTCTCCCAGGAGCAGGCTTTCACCTACCCTAACAGTTTACAGGTCAATGCATTAAACTGATACTGATAAAAACACAAGTCTAAGAAACTCAAGAGCACACGTTCCAGTCTGCCACTGCTGTGGCAGGGACTGATGTCAACCATTGCAGCTACTTGCTTCATCACACCATATCAGAATGATTTTTTTGACACATAATAAATACTGCCATCAAAAAACAACCAGCCACCCGTCCTGAAACATCTCACCTGGCCTGTAACAGTCAGAAAAAATGAAATACCCAAAGGTCAGCTGCAATCAATGCCTTCAAACTCCCTTGCATTTGGGCTGAAAAGAGATGTTCAAATCCTATATGCAGTGTATGCTCGACAGTATAGTTCCTGTATATGAAGAGAGTTGACATTTACAAATTACTCAGATCCTGATCTTTGAGAACAAGTTGACCTAGTTTTAATTCTTCCTGTGCTTGCCTTTTTGAATAGGTTTGCTTTCCCAGCTGCAAGGCCTGGGAAAGTATATAACCCAGCCAGCCCTCAAAGATTGCTCTCTACAATATTTTCTAATGGTTTCTTTCTGATTACAGCAATGTTCTTGCATATATATTTTCTACCTCTTTAATGTGTCATTGGGACTCCAGCTATCTTCTGATCAGGCCATTTGATTCCAGTGAACAAGTTTTCAAATATTTTTCTTTTCTCCAAATGAAAGTAGATCTCGTGAATCAGATCTTGAAGAACAAAATCTCTCAAGGAATCAGATCAGATTCAAGGGATCAGATATTCAAATAGAGAAAACATAGCAAAAAGAATCAGAAATCTTTTCTAAATTTGCTGAACATATTTTCTGGGTCAAATATGTGTCTTCCAGGATAACACAAAGCACATATCTGATGTATGAGTTGGAAAATTACTTTTCTGAAGCAAAATATACTGTTGTAATATACATTCATTAGGAACATAACCTATGGTTAATCAACAGCTTCTGTTTTACTGGAGGACAGCATGGATGCCAACAAGAGACGGCAATCATGGAGCAGTGCCAGGTTACACCAGCTGAAAGTATGGCTCACTCCCTTTGCCATAGAGAGCTAGAATCTAAGAATACTATGCTATGGCCCAGGTTTATTAATGTGCGTTTCCAGCTATTGTACTTTCTCTAAAATTTTTATACTCTGTCCTGAAGTAGGCAGTGAACTAGAATTCAGCATATGCAATGAACCGAACCATCCCTGGGGAAACACAGCATCTCTGGGTACCGCTTC
>NW_008825555.1:85722-89527 GCF_000699105.1 Pygoscelis adeliae
TCCCTACACAGAAAACTCAGTTGTAAATGCTATGCTTCCTTTCCCCCATACGGTGGTCTTATCTTCAGCATAGGGCCAGTAACTGGAAATGAAAAGCTGCTTTTCTGTAGGATCAGAGGACAGGCTGAAACTGTATAATTTAGAAAGTCCTCTTCAGGATATATAATTTAAATTTTGTAAATATTAAGAATTTATCAGCATTGAGCCGGTTAAAAAAAAAAACATTTGTGTTGTCACTATTAACTAGGGTATATGAAGAATAACTTTTAAATCAAAATAATTTGGAGAGATGTCACATAAAGAAGAAAAATATTTAGCTGCTCTTCCAAAAGTTTTGCAACTTTATCCACAATTTTCAGGAACTATTTACTGTGAGCTGTGTGCTACAAAGAACTTTGATCACACAAAACATCCAACTAATAAATCAATTAACATTTCCTGATTAGTAAAACACAACATTAATCGCTACCATAATTAAAATAGTCTGACTTAAAGAAAACAAAAAGCAGAAATCCTTATCACTATGAACAAAGGCAATGTTCATTTCCAGCCAAAGGCTGAGATTTTGGTTCTGGTGCTCACCTCGCCTTGTAACAGTTACAAGCATGTTTAAGTCCATGAAATTTAAAAGTAATCAGATGACCCAAACAGTTAGTAAGAAGAAATCCTTCCCTTTAAAAGCATAAACTGTTCCTTTGGATTACGTGGCACAAAAATGCTCACATTAAGGCTTAAAAGTAGCTTTCAAAACTATGATTAAGAACAACAAAGAAGCCAGCATACTAATGTAATATAAATGTAAAGTTCAATTTGTTTTTCACAGCATAATAGCACAGCTTAGTACTTAGACATGGCATTTACTTTTCTGTCTTTTAATCCATCTTAATAAATGAGCAGACATTTATCCTACAAGCCACTTTTTCAAGCTATCTATAGGACTGTTGAGTGCATTTCTGCCTGCTGCAGGTTTGCAGAGTGGAGAGCAAGGAGAGTAGTAAATGCTTTAGCCTTGCATGGGCACATAATGCAGCATAGAGATGCAAAGTGCAGACATACTTCTCCTAAAAGAAAAACAAAAATCTACATATTGCCCAAGAGATTGCTACGTTTCCACATGCTCCCTCTTCAGGAACCTGTACAAAGGCAAACTAGCAGAGCTAAGATCAAAGAATTGCTCCAAGAGACATTTACCATCATTGACGTAATAGGCTTACCAGGAAGGGGATGAATTGTGCATGGCTCTACTTACTTTACAGTTCTTGTGAACACTAGCCCACCTACTAGTTTGGATACCAATGGAATACCAGATATTATTAAACAGAAGCCTTGGCCAGCAGTTGACATAATGCTGAAAGTAGACTCAATTCCTTTTACTTCCACTGGAGCAAGGAAAGAAAGCTGAGATCATGTTTTGTTACCAAAATGGAATTTTTAGAAGAGAAATGAAGGGGCCAATTCAGCCCTTTCAAAAAATCTATGCAACCTCAAAATAATAGTCAGGTCTGTGATGTGATTAAGGCAACTAGTATCACATTTTGGGGGCTGACTTACTGGGTATGCTTTCGGAATTACAAGGTTACATCCATCTGGGTGGAGGAACAGCAGTAATGGTGCTCATTTCCAAAAGAGCAGCATTTAATTGTTAATTTTAAGTAAAATTCTTCCTGAAATCATATCTTCTTCGGTTTCTTCCTTGGCCCAGTTTTCAGTACGGAGAACCGCTGAAGTCCATCTATCTCAGACAGACAATAGCTGGGAAGAGAGTACCTAATGCTGGAACAAGACCCCTCTGCCTCAGTAGTTTCCCTCTGCACTGAAAAACTGCTGCATTCTCCCTCCCTTCAGGACAAAGGAGATCCTAAATCAATGTGTAAAAGTCTGTTTAAGAACAGGAAACCTGTAAGCCAGGACAGTGCAAGCTGGGCAAGTACAGTCCAGCTCCTGCTGTCTGAATCATGACAGCTCTCCCAGCCTTGGTTCAGCTTTCTTCTCATCAACCAGAAGGAACATATGTTGTTAAATGCTGAAAAGTCATTTGATGGTTATTAGCCTTTAATTCAGCTCGTTTATGTTAACAACTAACACCTTTTGAAAAATTCCTTTTATACTGTATTTGCCATCCAGTCTCCCAACTCCTTCTTCAATAATATATAAAAACAGCATGAAGAAACTCTACAAAAGAGAATGGTATCATGACCGAAGAGAGGCAGAGGGGCATGTAATGCAATCGTGAAACATAAGCGGAATCAAGCTCAACAGCACTCATTTTCTAGTATAACTAATACATCATTTATGATGGTTTGCTGTTAGCTGTGAGTTCTTACCTGAACACATTTTGTTTCAATGGCAAAGCATAAGCTCAGCTGTTGCTAGATGTGCTTTATCTTTGGCTTCATGCTAAGTGCAAATATAGCTCTCAAATTCACCTCTTTTTTGCAGGCCACAAATAATTCCTTCTCTGCAATGACTTATTTGACAAGATTGCAGTTCTCTCTATGGACAGCCTCAAAACTCTGCAAAAGAAGTATTTTCTGTTGGGTTTAGTTTTGTGGGTTTTGTTGGTTTGGTTGGTTTTTTTTCCCCCAAGCTCTTTAAACATGTTTGCATATCTAATAGCAAGAGAATGTAGAATCTTAAATATTATAAAAAACAGTAAACTTTCAAGCACAAAAGGAAGCAAGAACAAAAGGAAACAAAAAGGAAATAACATACCTATGTTATATAATTTAAGGAAAAGCTGCAAATCCAAAGAAATTCTTGCTTTAACTTACACTGCTTAATGTGCAAAGATACCTAGCGTTTCAGTCCCGCCAAGATCCCAATCCAGCAAAGTACTTAAGGATGTTCATAGGAACCAAAGTGAAAACCCTCACATTTAAAACCTGACACCTGCTTAAGTGCTTTGCTACATTAGGGCCAGCAACCTCAGCACTTCTCAGCTAAGCTGCTTGTGAATCTTCACTGAAACTAGTTGCATTGTCCTTTGGTGCTTGCCTTTAACCTCTCCAAGCACCCCATGGTTTGGAGCATGGGCCACCTGAGGCTTGCCTCAGCACAGCTGCTGTTTCTCCATTAAAATGCACAGAGTAAAAGTAGTTTCTAAGCCTTTGACATAGCTCTTGAAGAAATTAAAGAGAAACCTGGTACAGAAAATTTCAGTAAGAACAATACTGAAAAGAACATGCCCCCACGCATTACTTAAACTCAAAACATCTTATTAATGCCTCATAGGGAATGGCTGCACAGCACACCTACCTTAAGGGCTATTTAGAAGCAGCTGCCCCTGGTAGTTCATTTGGAAGTGACACGCTTTTGGACAGACATGGTTTTCTGGTTAGAGCACCAGTCTGATTCTGTCCCTGGTTCTCATGCAGCCCAGTGAGTCATTTACACCCTGATTCAGCAAAATGCATGTCTAGCCAGGAAGATCTAGAGCATATGCTTAAGGCCAATTTATTTCATTAAGATTTGAGCGTGTTCTTTGTCAAATAAAGCAAGTTTCTGCTTTGTTGGACTAAAGGCTTATGTTACTTTCTACCAAAAAAATTTAAAGAGCAGAGGGCTATTCTTCCCTTTCACTTGCCTTTCTGTCCTGCCTATCTAGTCAATAAGCTATATCAAAATGAAACTTCCTTGGGTTGCCCCTTCATATTTAGCACAGTGGAATGGTTTTCAATACAAGTTTCTCAGTGCTGTTATGTGGTCCATCTTTATGCTGAGGGTATGCATTAGGCACTTGAGTAGTGCTTAGTTATGATGTCCTTAAATACATTAGGACTTGGGGGTTTGTGGGTTTTTGTGGGTT
>NW_008825555.1:89601-109031 GCF_000699105.1 Pygoscelis adeliae
GGGGGGGGGTGGGGAGGGGGGGGCATGTTATATAAGAGACATCAAGAACAAAACTACAGCGTCTGAAAGTTTTGGTTTCCCCTTAAGCTCCAAGAAGGAAATAACTGCAGTGTATTATCTGGCAAGGTGCTGTTGCTGAGCAGATGCAGAAGTCTGCTTCCTCTGAGTTGCCTCAGCATAGTTATGCTTTTGACATGATGTCACTTGGACACAAGCTAGTCATCCAGCCCTCCAATCACTCTAGATTAGAAATAATCACATTCCTCTCATTTATTGCTTTACACTATTCCTTCATCTACCAGTAACCTCAACAAGTCTAGCTCCTGGTTGCCAGATTTGACAGGTATATGGGACATACTCAGAAACCTGTATTTTCTGGACTGGATGGGAACTTATCAAGTTCAAAAATTTAATAGCTCTGAGAAAAATTTTCAGTCTATTTTATCCTCCATTGTGTGAACATAACTCTCAGTTAAAGACCATTAGGGTAAATTGAATAACTCTAAGATGTGAAAATTTGTCCAACACGTTTTTTTAGACAAATGTACACAGATTGTAGTTGGCAATCTATTCCAAATGATAAAATATGAGACACATCAATATACTGTACAGACTTTCACAGCTTTCACACTAGAAACACAATGTGTAGCAACCAAGTCTTTAGATGTGTGTTGCAATGAAGAAATAGTACCAAAAATACATAGTTGTAGGTAAATGATGGTCTTGGAAATGGCAATATAGATTCATGCAGAAAAAATAGCACATGAATGGAGAGGATCTTGTGAATAAGAAGTTGAACATGGGACAATGATATCACAACTCAAACTCAGATGAAAGTTAGTTTATCGTTTAGAAAAAAAAAAAAGCAAGGGATGGCAAATTGAGGCTGCTTTTGGTTATATGCAAGATGTCTCATTCTTTACCGATACCCCAATGGGTCTCTCCACATACTGTCCTTTTCGGTAACAAGGGACAATGCAAGGGCTACATGTCTGTCGGGAGGACAATGTTTTAACACATGAATGAGGTGTCAGCACACTGTGGGGATGACGCAGCATGGTGGCTGACAAGTGTCTGCCTTTTCATCATTCAGACTCTGATCCCCTGAAATATTATCCTATACAGCAATTATTTGCACAAAGAAGGGTATTTTGAACATCAAAAATGAAACCTCACACTATCAGCAGAAAGCCAGGTTACAAGGAAAAAAAAAACAAACATATGGAAGTATATAAGATTGACTCCCTTCCTTTAAATAAAAAAAGAAAAATAAAATAAATCAGGTTAGCATAAGCCTTGCCTGCATACACGAGTATGTCTCTGTGACATGAGCTCACTGAGACACACCACAAAAAATTCCCAGGTTCTAGCAGCAACCCACCACACCTACTCATCTTTACCTTACAACAAAAATCCAAAACCCACGCAGGACTAAGTTCCCCATGTATAAATCAGGAACTCATTGTGCACAGAACTTTTGAGCATCCTTCCATTAATCTGGGATCCCCCAACAGACAATAAGCCTATTAATACATGAAACATCCCAATATTGTTGGTCACATGCCATGTATCAGTAATGCTAGAAATCCAAGTGTAGCTCTATCATACATACAGTAGCTCTGGCACTTTAGAAGCGAAGCATTCTTACTGCAGAGATACAGTCACGGTACTTAAAATGCAGTAGTCTAATACTTCCTAAGAGCTTCAAACTTACTGCAAGTGCACAGAACAGCATGAGTACATGTATTTGGCCATGAAATTCTAGACTGGCATATATTAATCTCATTTATCTACCCAACAAGGAATGTCTTTTCATATATCACTAGAAAGCACAGATCCTTCAAATGAGGGACTGTAGCAACCAGCACTGCAATGCTCAAAGAGAACTTCATCCTACACTCACATCCCAAAGCAGTGATAAGGGCTCTCCAGAACAAATTCAATGGTCCACTATTGTGAACCTTATTTATCAAGTGAACCTGCTGACTTGTCAGCACAAGCACTTCTTTTCATCACCAAAGGTTTGTCAGACCAAAGAATATTATTTTGATACTGCAACATTAAAAAAACCCATACCTTGCATTTGATCTAATTATACTATTGCCTACAATTTCTAGTGGCACTTTAAAGTCTGGACTTTACCCTTCTGCAATAGCACTATAATAAATGACAGCTACATACTGTGAGGCCTAACAGTTTTTATAGCAGTATCTTAAGCTTTCTTTTAGCAATACCTTTTTTTCATGCCATAAACAAAGACTGCAGTATACCGATATTGATCAGCACTAAATTATGACGGATTCCTGTCAACAGAGCTGACCTGCGTTGAAGTTTGGTCAACTTCTCAGCATTCAAACAATTTCACTGAAGTTCTTTTCTAGGATGCATCACTCTTTTGTTAATTCAGAATAATATTTTATTGTGGACAAAACAAACATCTCAGAAGTTCTCTCACTGTTTGTATTTCAATGTATTCATGTAGTGGGTTTGATACATTTGCATAGCATTTGAGGGCAATATTACTAAGTAGTGCTCACCGTCCAAGGAGGGACTGCACACAGCTACCACTGAATCAGAGCCACATCTAGCTTCTTTTTGTTTCAAAGGGGTATGAGAATGGGCAAAACAACTTCTTTGGCTACATAAAGGTAATTCCCCCTCTTGCTTAGCAGACTTCATAAACGGGGATTAGGAGGCAGAGGGGTGTTTTGTTCCTTCCATGCACGCTGTGTACTTGTACAAAAGAGACAATTACTGATTTTATTAGTAACACCTTGGAGGTTTCTGGCCTTTCTGGTACAACACTACCCTTCTCAGACAAGCTGTAAAATTGATAACTGATAAACTTAGCATAGAAGTGTCTGATGTATCAAGCATAAAACCTTTCAGACGGCTCCAACAGAGCTTTTAACTATCCAAGAGATTAAAGAAATTACAGACATATCTACAGAACTGAATCTTCTTTCACTCACAGTTAACAGATTTCTACCATGTAACCTTTTCATTATTTTATCAATAATTTATCTATTAACTGCCATCCATTGAATTTTTATAAACATATTAGGAAACCATTTCAAGTTTAACCATTTTTCATATAAGCATATATATCATTAACTGTATAAATTAATTTGCAGAGCAATTAATTTTAATCTCTCCCACCTTTCAAAGCAACACTAAAGCCATTATAAAATATAAGTTTTAAATTACATCCTGTTTTATTCTCATTAACATTAGACAGGCACACAGAGTACTAATGCACTATTAAAACCGCCACTGAGACAAAATAAAAAGTCAGCTTTTATGAGTCCTACATGGGTGGCTGCCTTATTTGATTTATTACAGCAGAAGCCACGTAAAACACCATGTGTGGTCTTTGGGAGAGAAGGTCCTTGGTAGTGGTGGTGCTGCTGCAGGAAGGAGCTGCAGCTTCCCCTCCACCAGGCGAGACAGAAGCATGAGCAAAGACCAGAACAAATGTAAATAGATCATGAAAACATTACAGACATGGGAAAACGGACTGAACCCAAGACAGGCATGTCCTGAACTCCAAAGGACTTTGAGGAGGAGACAAGACTTCCTATATTAGAGGCACTGCCAAACAATGGTCACAGCCAGGCTTCAGGATTTTATTTCCCTGCTGCTTTATTCTCTCCTTCCCCAAATCAACACTATATTGTTCAACAATAAACACAGCTGATTCTGCCCTTTATGCAGAACGAAGCAAGGATTTACCAGCTGTCCCAAAGCCATGAAAGAACTAAAAGAAAAGCTGAAGTCTTTGGCCATCCCAGTACCTCAAGCTATCAAAGTGTTTGAACTTGGTTATTGTTACACCTCTGTTAACATTAAAAAAATAAACCAAACAGTGATCTTGTACTACATTTGTGTAATAACCTATTAATCACCATCTCTATGCAAAGTTCGTATCTTATTAAAAAAAAAGAGCTTGACAGATTAGCTCTAAAAGAGTAGAAAGTTGTCAAACTGAAAAGGTTGTACCATAGTTCTCCCCCACAGCTTTTGGCAAAAGAGAGATTGACATAACTTTTCAACATCCCTAGTTAATTCACTGGCAAAAGGCAAAAGAATTTATATGCCTCTTGCGTAAGGTTATGTTAAAATTGCATCTATTTTTGCAGCAAATCTTACACATCCAAATCCATCTGTAAATATCCCTCAGTTTCCACAACATTGAAGCTATCGGGAGCCCAGCATATCAGAGATCAGACAATGATGAAACCCCTGTCTTCCCACTTGCAGTGTGTCATATGCAGATTGCGTATTGCCTGAAAAAACAAATAGCAAACCCCTGACAAAAAGGTAAGATAGGGATTTATTCTTGCTTTGCTTTTAGGTACCACATATTTGAGTTTGAACTCTACAAATTCCAGGAAGCCAAAGAGCAAATCAGAACAAACAAATACCAACACAGCACAGTTTGCCCAGGTCTGGCACGGCCAATCTGCTGTTTTAGCAGTTCCTGTAGGAAGTGGTCTCCTTGCACATCTGTTAATTTTGGTGTTTGAGACCATTGCCTTCTTAGAAAAAGATATTGGTCCTTCTTGACTCCTGGAGCCTGTTCTCATGTGTGCCTATGACTAAATGAGACTTTGGGTATTCACTAACTTATTTTTGCTACAATTTACCTCATATTTACCTTCCTACACGTATGCATAAATAACTTAAAAATTAATAGCTGATCTAAAGTCCTCCTAGGAAAGACATTACAGTATGCGCAATGAACCAAATTGTCTCCTCAGACACTTCTGAAAATTTGGCTCTGTAAGAACAGTTACCACAGAAACTCCCAAAATACATTTCCCTACGCTCACCACACCACAGTACGTAATGTGCCATAGCCATTTCCTCTTTCTGAAGATGCGGATAATTATGGTATCTTAGATAATGCAGTGAGTGTGGAGAAATGGTAACTTTGAAATGGAAAAATATGATAGTTTTCACAGTAATTGCAAGCTATCATAAATGCCAAAGTTACTTAACCGCAAGACAGAACAAAGGCTGGCCCCAGTTTGAGGCAATTAAACTCCACAGCAATCAAAATAAAAACAAAAAGCCTTTGTCAAAAATTTACTTTTTTATTTTTACTGGAAATCGTGAAGGAGCTCAGCCTCAGTGAATCAGAGATTAAGCCAAACTACAGGTCTCCCCTCCGCAAAGACTCTGGTCTGTGCCCTTTGTGCTTTCTCTGGACAGCCGGCACTTTCTGAGAAGAAAGAAAGAAAAAAAGAAAAAAAAAAAGGAACAGCGGGCACTAACTTGAAATTTTCTTTCCAAAAGTAGCAGCCGGCAGCCAGGTCAAAGGGAGGCAGGCATTGCTTTACAGAGACCTGGAGCCATTACAGACTTTGTCTGGCATTTAAGATATGATCTCATCTCCACTGATGGGCACTTTGTTTGTGGAATCAAATCCATAACAAGTAATGAACAGATTGATTTGGCACATAAAGTCACACTTCATTATTTCTCCAAAATCTAGAGTTATAGTTACTTATATTTAGCATATGTAATAACTAATAAAGCAATTGAGTTAATACAACCTGAAAGCTAAAAGAATACTTTTACAGCACCGTGATGAGTCAGTTCCCTCCTTTGAGCAATATTATTCCCTCTTTCGCAATATTATTCCCTCTTTCGCATCCCCCTCTCATTTTCTTCAAACCAATTACCCCTGTGTCCATTCCTTCAATTTATTTTGGAGATGCCTAAGCGGGGTGGGGGGGTGGGAAGGGAGAGAAAAACAGAAAGTATTTTAAATTGAAAAAAGCTCTAGACAATTTGAATACGTTTTTAACAAAGAAAACTTGAGGCAGTGTGAAAAAGTCTTTACATATTATCCTTTTATAAGAACTTTTCTCCCCTGGCTAGTTCACTGTTCTTATTATTCAAAGAAATGAGTTCTAGCTCCTTACTCTTTTTCCCCCTTCTCCTCTCTGACACACTGTATTTGGTTTCGAAAGGAATTGGGAATTTTGAGCCTTTTCCGTACCCAGTGTGCTAGCTGTTACAGAGGCCTTTCATTAGGAGATTACATAAATGGTACTTGAAGCAATAATGGTGCAAAACAATATTCTAAAGGAACAATTTACTCATGCGATAAGAATTGCCTCATTTATTTTTCTATAGAAATAGATCTGATTAATTTAATGTTTCTATTTTCAAAGCCCATTAAACTGTAGTCTGCCTTTGGCAAATAGTACAGAGATTCACAGTGCTAAACAATGTTTTTGTTTTGTTTATAATAAGTTTTATTTACTATTATTTTGTGACATAGCTTCTTGTGCTCAGGTTTTGACAATGGCAAATAAAATTCTGCTGAAAATAGAAACAAACAACAAGATTGACACAAATAATTCCATCTTCCTAGCTGTGTCCAAAAAATGCAAGATTCAAGAGAAAAGCTGAAATTATCTCATACAATGTACCATTAGGTGCAAGAGCTGCCAACTAGGATCATAAAGGCAGAAACCATGAAGGAGAACTCAAGGTACATGGAACTTGATTAATCCCAAACTATTCTCCTGTCTGTCCTTTAGGCACAATTGCCAGCCTCTCCACGGAAATGGCTCCAAAATCTGCCGCCAGGTGTTTGTGAAATATCTTCACTCTAGGAAAACGCACGTTTTATAAGCACCTTGTTTAGATGGCATGTTTATCCATGGAAACCCCAAGAAACTAAGAGAACAAAAAGAATATTCTTAAATCAAACAATATTATCTGGATCACATCCTGTCACAAGGTCATTTTTCTGCGTATGGGGGTTTTTGATGAGAGATGGAACGGCAGAGCACTAGTCCATGAGCTCTGGCACTACTCTTGAGCACTACAGGGTGGGTACCTGCCATTCCCATTAGAAGTTACAATTAAAAAGAGAAAAACAGTGTTTACCTTATGCAGTTTATGAGTAGGATCATTTCTGGAAAGGCATTTATAGGAGTCTGAAGTCCTACTGTTTCTTCCACCTCTAGAACAGGGCTTTTGGTTTTCTTTTTGTTTATCTTAAAATAATTTCCTAAAGACAATTGAAATTAAGGTACTTTGTAAAGAAAGTAGGCTATTCTCTTTTGTCTATTAGTACAGTAACAAAGTACACACCCAGAGAGCATCCTTCCACCTTTGGCTTTAGTTTGGACAAGGAATTGTGCTGTAATTAAATGAAAGTCTCCAATGTGACAACCAGCATGTTTCCATCAATCTTCATTGAACCTCATCTGGATTGTTATCATGCTCAGATCAGCATCAAAATTAAGATGGTGGTTCGATTTCCACCCATCATCATGAAGGGAGTATGGAGGATCCAGAAGCATTAGAAATTTAAATTATCAAATTGAGAGAGAAGTGACATCTACGTCCTCCCTATTTTGCATATTTGTCCTATTTTTGTTTAAAAATAAGATGTAGCAGTGGCACGTTCACAACTGCGACCAAACTGTTTTGCCATTTTTGTACTCTATTATGAACAAGCAACACTAACAGGTTGGCAAAGACCTTCATAGTAGTCCTGGCAATTTACAGCATATTCTCTCTCTGCTTTCACATCCATACAAAACAATCCCCATGATGCTCAGACCAAAACAAAGACTCTATTTTTGTCACATTGCGGCCCTTCAACACCAACAAGACACTTACCAGCACTACAATTTACTGTTACATCATTTTGGACCTGTTTGTAGTACCCAGGCCTATTTCATTGTTGACCTTTCTGCAACATGCATTGGGTCCTGCAGGATATTGTGAAAATAACTGTGTAAATCCTAACTTTTGCTAGAGCTGAACAGATCCAACGTGATATAATCTTCCCTGTACACATTTATTCTGAAAGTCTTGATGGGAAGTTGTACACTTTTTTGGATTACCAGACAGTAGGGGCTTGGGGGCATTTTAGAGACAGAAAGGGAAAGCAGATTTGGGGAGGATTTAGAGAAAGGAAGTCAGGGAGGGGACAGATTTATACACTCAGGAGAAGAATGCTAACTCCAAATTACTTCCTAAGGAATTTACACCATCTGCTGTTTGACTGAAACGAGGTCTCACAGGTATTGGCTGTATTAATCCCAACACACACTTGGCAACACTTTTTCCGCTCACATGGTAATTATGAGTCAAACACCTCTTTTTTTTTTTAAACTCCATTCCCCCCCAAAAAAACCAGCTAACATGCACATCTATGTCTAGTTGAGCAGAACAAAAAAATCAAAAAGTTACCCCGCCTTCCAAAGCATAGAAAACCAACCTCTAAGCAGGAATCAACAAATTTGCATTCCTAGCCATAAAACCTCAGTTGCAGCTTGTAAGTGCAAATGTAGGTTTGCACATGTAGTACATAATCACAACCACACATCAACAGTTTAACTTTCAAAGTTAAACAGATTGAAGAAGTGCAAAATTTTCTCTCCAAATTCTACATTTCAGAGCCAGTTAATTGCTTCTCCATTTGTAGAGGACAACAAAATAGCAATGAAAGCTTAGAGTACACTTTACAAGGAAGATTTATTCCAGTTTCAGAGACATTATTAATTTCAAAATGATACTTTGGATTTAAAAAGCAGCTATTTACATTTCTTTGTCAAATCGCCTGATATTGACTGTCATTGCCTGATATTGACAGTTGGGGTTTGGTTTTTTTTGTTTGGTTTCTTGTGGTAACTAATTCCACAGCAGTCCTACTTCTTTGCACAGATGGTGCCTCTGCAGCAGGGCACTCGGGACCATCGTATTTAGTGATTGCTATGGGTGCCTACCAACATCGCTTTTCTGAGGAACACAGCTAGGGGAGGGAAATGTCATTTTAAAGTTACTAAACCAGATAATCCTTAACACACAGAACAGAGAAAGGCAATTCTCCGGCCAGGAAAGCTTTCTCACAACTGATTGTAGAAAGCCTCATTTGAATGATGAGAGTAAGGTGGTGTTCCAGCCAAGAAAGTTGCAAATATTTTAAATGACAAAATTTGAGGATGCTGATGTTTTACATCTGCTCCTCCAGGGTATTTTTGTAATGTCCAAGATTATAAGGCCCTAAACCCAGATCTAGATCATGAACTGTTAAGAAGGAGGCATGTGTTTTTACTAATTCATATGTGGAGACTATAAGTAGTAAAATCCCTATATCTAGGACAAAATTCTGCAATAAACTCACTGTATGTAAGATGTGCTATATCATGCTACAGCTTCTTGCTCTAGGACAGAGGCTGTCACAGAAGGCTCTAAGTAATATGAAGTTTAGAGAAAAGTTTGAGTTCATAAATCACAATTTGTTTAAACGTTAACAAGTGTTCGGTTGCCCAGTTTCAGTACTTTTGGAGCATACTGAATAAACTGACTGCAAAGCCTCAGACGGGTGCCTTGTAGTACCAACACAGGGGAGCATTACATTTTCCTAACTAGTAGCCATGTTCACATCCAAAGGGAGTGACATGGACCAGATTTTAATCAAAGATAAATTTTTAACTATCTTTTGAATTGTGTGTTGCCTATTTGCCAAATATAACAGCAAGGAATTACATCAAGTCTACCAATTACTTGACTTCTTTCCCATGATGGGATCTGACCATAAAAGAATATTCTTTGTTTCTTTAGGTTTATTTGCAAGTAATATATGCTTAAAGATATCTATTGCTGACACATTTTACAGGCTGATTATCTGTTGTTGTTTCTGTATACAAGTTTGTACAGTCACACACTTAAATATATACTTTTATTTAAATAAATTCTATCCTAGATCTCTTGAAAATGAAGCTATCAATTCTTCTTTTTGTTATAAAAAGTTTTGGCTCATTACCCCAGCTGTGCTTCCCACCTGGGCAGTGGCTTGAACAGACAATTATTCTGCGGGCTCCAGTTCCATTCACTTGAAAAGCCACAAACTTGAGCCATTGTTGAAAAAGTCAATTATTCAAAGTTGTGCAGCTTAATGGCCACAGAGTACTTTGCTGAGGGTGCAGTTTTGCCATGGCCAGAAATTTTGGTGGTGGGTTTTTTCCTAATGATTAGGTAGCCCCTTTTTGTAGGTGGGTTGTTTTTGGTTTTTTTTTTTTTGGGGGGGGGGGGGGAGGGTTGGAGT
Source organism: Pygoscelis adeliae (assembly GCF_000699105.1). Lineage (NCBI taxonomy): Eukaryota > Metazoa > Chordata > Aves > Sphenisciformes > Spheniscidae > Pygoscelis > Pygoscelis adeliae. Next base: position 99,683 of record NW_008825555.1, read on the forward strand.
GGACAAACAAAAAAAAACAAACAACCCACTACTAAATTCACCAATAGATTCACCAATCTGTGCAAGTCACAGCCTTAGAAACACATCCATCAGACACATCCAAGAAAAACTTCAACACAAAATCTAGAAAACTGAACCAACAAAACCAGAACCATTTCTCTGCCATTAGGGATGCTCATTGCGGAGCAGGGCCAAGTGCAGGGTTCTGGATTTGAAGTTTTCAAGGCCTTTCCTGACACACTGAGAGATACTCACGTAGAAGATGACATCCATCTGTCATACGCATACAGTTTCCAAACTCAGTCAGATTGATGGACAGTATATTGGAGACTTAACTAGATTTAAATATCTTGAAATCATTCTCATAGATATCTATTTCAGTTACTGCAAACAGTTTAGACCATAAGTCAGGGTCCTAACAAAGAGGGGTTTTGGCCCCGAGTCTCCAGCCTATGCAGAGCACAAGACAAGGACAAACTAAATGCCCAGAGAAATAAAAGACAAGCTACCCTCCCCGGTTCTGCAGCCGGTGAAGTGAAAAGCTGATCTCCAGGGTAAAGCTAGAGCAGCCTCCTGTAACATGCACTAAGCACAGCAGTCACTCAGGAGAAGTTTGAAGAGCTCATGGGGGATTGCCCATGGGGAGGGGAGAGCCCATGGGGTACTGCTGCACTGCTGTGGAGATGCCTCCAAACAATATTGAGCAAGAAGACTCTCAGCTGCCTTGAGAGCTGAGCAGCCGATGCCCTCAAGAGCATCACCAATGGGCCTTATTTTACATGAGAAGAGGGGCTGGTTTCATACAGTTTCACTGCAGAGCCAGAGGACGACGGTGCACCATCATCATCTAGCTCCACATACAGGCTTGGTTTCAGCTTAAAAAAAAAAAAAACAAAAAAAAACCAAAAAACCAACACAGAGTCACGTCTTTAGAAGCAGCCATACTTACGCAACCTCCAGGTTCATAGAAAAAAGCTATAGCCTTCTTCTCATGTGCTGAAGCTGCCACCTTCTTTTCCTGTCTCACATTGCTCTCCACTGCAGTGGTTGGTCAGCGACGTGCACTAATTTCATGTTTGTCAAACATTATTTAAAAACAGCACTCCATAAGTTGCTGAATTCAAACCCCAAGCACCAGTTTCTGCACAAAAGGCACAAAAAAGAAAAGTATTCCCCTCAACACCCACTCTCAAATACTTTCCAAGCTTATTAGTGTAAATCTAACCCACCTGTGCAAGCTGGTAGAGAAGCACAGGCTGTGCTTGTCAGCACAAAACAGCAGTGGAAGGGGAGAAATAAATAAACACAACAGAAGCTATGACAGAGGAAAGCTGTCCTGCTTGCAATCAAGTCAATGGCAAGAATCCCAACAAGAAGCAGTGCTGCGCCCTGCATCAGCAGCCAAGAGCCCAGTGCAATAAACTTACTTTCCCTGTGCCTTCCTGTGCAGCTTGCTAAAGAAAAGAAATTCCCAGTGCATTCCTTACACAGCGTATCCCTTATCTTCTTACTGGAAGCACAAGAAAACTCATTGTGACAAGACTCTGTGCTGTAACACTGATCGTATTTCAGTACAACTGACAAATAAAGTCTTACATAACAGTCTTCATTCAAGACACTTAAATCTGCAGCTCCAAATCCCCTTTATGCGCTTTCAGTCACATAAAAATAAAACACCTTCCACTAGAAGAAAACCGAGGATAGTAGAAAAAGGCAATGTATTCTACTGGCCCATTAAACAAATGAAACATTTGCTTTCTGTTTGGTGTAAAGTGACAGCTGTCTTATTAGAGCTGACACTGATCCTCCCGAGAGGATTTCAGTGAGCGAGTTGCACAGGTGAAGGTCAAAGTAGCAAAGGAATTGAATGAAGAGAGGAAGGAAGCAGCTTCCTCTTAAGGACAGAAATTAGATATCAGAAAAGCTATTCCTAATGCAGCCCTCACTGGTTGGAAATACAGCACTTGCAAAATGCTCTGTTCTCAAGAAATATTTCCAAGACACTTTCTGAATTTAAGTTTTTTAGACCAGGTCACTAGCTCTGTGCGTTGCAGGCACGACCCTAATGCAGCTCTCACCTGCAGTAAGGGCTCCATGAATGCTGCCATGCCGCTGCCTGACTTACACACTATCAAAGCCAACACACATAATATTCTTACTTATGAATCATACATCACTTCGAACATACGTGAAAAGGATAATTAACGTGGGATGATCCACTTTTTAAAGTGAATAATAAGACAAACACAGCCGTGTTCTCTCAGTGAGTTTTAACTGTCCCGCCAGGCACACACAGCTGGCTGGAGGGAGCTGAACAAGTTGTCTGGCTGCCCTCGGCAGACCTTCAACACCCCAGAGTAATTAAGAGTTTAACCAAGAGATGATCAGTTTTCACCAAGGTTTGTTTAGCACTCCTGCTTTTGCCTCCCCAAGTCCAGCCTGGGCCATGGCCTCCCTGTAGCACTGGGACCTTGGCAGCCTCTGCCCCACAGCAAAAGCTAGAGAAGGAAGTTTGCATCCTCACGAGGGGAGACGCAGAGCTGGTGACAGAGAGTGTAGGTCTGGTGCATGGCTCTGGAAAGAAATGGGGGTTTGAGTCCTGGCAGCATAGGAAGGTGCTGCATCTGCCTCAGGCGAGACGCACCGTCTTGTTGTGGCAAACCCCTAAGGAGAGATGGAGCCCATGCTGCCCAGATGGTTTGATTTTTGTTCCTTTTCATGTTTGCTTTGCTGAAATTACAGCAGTGAAAATAAAGCAACACATTTTTACTAACCCTGACTCCACTGCACTGAGAAGGGCAGCATATCTGTGTCCCAGTGAATGCACGTAGTCAAATCGAGGACGTGGGTGCTGGTGAACAAGCACCTGACCTGAGCAGCTCAACAGCCTGGCACGGGCAATGCAGGACGGCTCTTGTCCACCTCGCACTGTGCCCCAACTCCAGGGCAAGCCAGGTTTGACTTCCAGAATTTGTGGAAGTCAATTTTGCTTCAGCTGGGCAAATACCAAATTACTTTGGTGTCAGCCATGCCCTGGGAGCCCCCGCAACCAGCGCGTTTGTTACACATTTCACATTTTAAGAGAGCAGAAGAGCAGCTAAAAGCACTACGCCCAACCTTGGCCAGCACAGCCCCCTCTGGAAATCTCTTACTCTGAATATTTCAGCTCCCTTCCAGCACTGGTTTTAACTCCTTCCTGACCAAAGACCCAAAAGCATCAGAGTGAGCACTTTCTGGCTATCAGTGACCCATCACCATCTGGGAGTTTTCGGTTTCCCTAACAATTCTTGAAGTCAGTGAGGTGCATTTGGGTTTGCAGGGAGAGGTCACTAAATTAAACCTGACAGGTGCCAGCATCTCTGGTTTTAATCTCAGCACTCTCCAGGCACACGTGTATGATACAAGGTCACAGATTTTATTCTTCCTTCATGTAGATATCACTTACTTAAAACTATGAGGGCCTATCCTGGCCAGAGACAAATTAATGTGGCTCCACTGACTACGTTAGGGCTCTGCCAGGGTACACAGCCTGGGGATGTGAGCATATAAAACCGGCATCATTTCTCTAGAAGTAGCTTCTCACTGGTGTCTGTTAGGTCTGACCAAAAACTTTTCTCAGTAACTGATTTATTGCAATTCTGATGAGTTGGCATTCTGGTATCACAAATGATCACGTGCAGCTCCGTGTGAGAGAGCAATCAGGACCACAGAAACCAGATTATTGTCACTTGATCTAACCAGGGATGAAGGTCCAAAAATAAGTATGTCTGAGAGCAAATTTTTGATTCCTGAAATGCATCAGGCAAGTAATTTGGTCTATTGAATACTGTGGTCACTTTTCAGAGCTAGGCACGGCATACAGGGTGGTACTTGACCCTTTTCCTCCTAAACACAAAGAGAAGAAAGTGAAATGGGTTATTACCTGGTTCCTCTGCAATCAGGGGGGAAATTATGCCCATTTAGGCCATCAGATATGGCACCGGTGGCCCTGCATCCCCATGGGAGCTCACACCAGAATGGTTCCCAACCGTTTCCAGCTGTGCTGCATGTTTTTCCCATATGACAGGAGAGCTGGGCAGCTTTACTTTCACAAAATGTTCTAAATTTGCTAGATGAATAAGTGACACAGAATAGGTATATTATCCCCATGTGTCACGACTTTCCCAGCAAAATAAGAGTCAGAAATCCAACTTTCCCATTCTCAGTCCTCCTTCAAACCACTCTTAGTAGATTTGAGTTGGTTTGCCAGACTATTAGTCTTTTGTTTGGCCACACCTCTTTCTTATGCTAACAAGATCAATACAGGAGTGCCTGGATGTCAAAGGTACACTCAGAAATATGCACGTAAGAAAGACAGGATGTGAGAAGTTTGGCTTAGCCATAAAGTTTTGCAGAGTTCCAGATCTTCTCTGATCTACTCCAGTTTCAATCAACAGTTTCAATCCTGACGCTCTGGATAATATCCTGAGCTCAAGCACACCTCCATGGAAGACCCCAAGGAATAGGTGTATGTAATCAAATGCATTCCTTGGCTCTACACAATTTCTATGAAATACTGAGGAAAGCCACTTGCATACTATTCACGCTTAATATAGAGCACCTACTCAAATAAACATGCTGAGGTAGAAATGAACTAATAACTAGCTCTAATCTCTTTTAAAGGTCAGAAGCCCGCTAAAATGTTTCCAATGCATTTTCAAGCATGAGCCTACCCAAAACCTGTGGATCTCTTTCCTTGTACTGGGTTCCCAGCACGAGGTGCTTTCCCTCCCTGCAGAGCTTCGCCTGCAGAACTTCAGGCCTTCCCAGGGCTTTTTCTTTGGACTCTGATGTCTGCAGAGTGAGCGTCTTTCACCTGTCTGCCCACTGCTACCTCTCACCTCATCAACATCTCCAGACGGAGGGTTAGAGTCCAGAAAACACAGGGGGGATAGCAGGGAAACAGCTGAGCCACTTTACTTGCAACTAAGCACAATCCATTTAGAAGTCCAATTAGAAAAGTTATGGTTAATTGCTACTCGGGAGGGAGAAGCAAGGAAGAAATCTTCTTGCTTAAGAGATAAGGACAACATTATCTAATCCCAGCTGAAGTTCTTCCCTTTGTGCCTAACAGAAGTTCACTCCATTGAGTCCTCTATACAGCTCTCCCAAACCAATCTAGCTTTCATCTGATATCCTACATTATTCAAAGAGACTCTTCCAGCAATCAGGAAGAGAGCACAGGTACTCATCCTCTGAATTTCGTTTTACACAGCACTGCCACCTCTGACACTCTCAGGGACCCCTATGAAGGGCTACGAGACCCCCCACACCACAAGGCATTTCCATATGGACCAGTGCCACCCATTTTATGGCCCATTAAGACCAGATAGCCATCTGGGGAGATGACTGAAGAACGAAGAATGGAGTTAATTGGGCCAGGTACGCAGGAGGGGAAAGAAAGTTGGCATGTGGTCACTCATGCTGCTCTAGCTGATTACACTGGTAGTAAACCTTGCACTCCAAGACCACATTTGCTTTCCAGGCCCAAGAAAAATATGTGCTTCCTCCTGTGTTCATTAAGTCGGTATGAAGACTGGTGTGGAACTCCTGCGAAAAAGAAGCTTTCCATGGCTGTGCCATCCTGTATGTGCCTCTCCAGCAACTTGCTTCAAGCCCATTTTATTTCCTCTTTCATCACCAGAACTTTCTGCCAGAAATGACACATTAAGTATTTGGCATTGAAAAAAATAAAAGAAGGTGAATGGGGAAAAACACATCTGCACACAGAGTGATGGTTGTAAAGAGAGCAAGAGCAATGTCAGTGCTCTTCGGAAAAACAATTTACATAGGCCAAAGGATGACTGCCAATAAATACTAATATCTTTTATTAGACATTGCATGTCTTAACCCCATTTCCCTTAATGCTTTATTACACATTTTACCTCGTACCACACTGATGGAGATTTAAAGCCACCTCAAAGAGTACAAGAGTGTATAAAAGAAGCAAAGAAACATTTTGATTTCCTCTTTACCAAAAAGGAGGAAAAAAACCAGTGAGGATAGTAAAGTGTTAAAAATGTATAATCTATTTTTCAGTCTTCCAAGTAACCTCCCTACATACAGCCATGTAGACCTACCAAATCCATAAAATATTTCATTTTTGTCTCCTCCTACAGGTGCAGCACAATTTCAACCTCCAACACAGTGTACAGATTTCTTGGTGAGATTTTTCAGGAAACAAATTAAAATCAAGGACTAGAGTCCTGCAACATGAAACTGCAAGATTTTTGAAATTAATATTATACTCTTGTGTCAACCAATTCCAGTGAGACTCGTCATACATATTTACCTGTATGCATAAATCTTTAAAATATGAAATCCCAGATATGGTTATTTTTACCCGATTTATTTATATTATGAAAATTAAAATAGATTTTATGTTATTCTAGCATTTATCAGCCTTGACTTCATGCTTCATTTAGTAAAAGAGAGGAGAGAAAGAAAAAGCAGCGGATAAAAAGGTTTTCATGAAAATGGCCCTGTTTTAGGAGGAACCTGGTACAATTTTCTTTACACTGCCAATATACTTCCACACCCCATCTGGATGTAAACCACTTTAAACAAAAAGCACAGATATACCATTACAGCTTTTTTCAGCCTGCCTGTAGAAACTGCCACATGTGCAACTGAGAAAAAGTATCTAACCCAGTAATAGCTTTCCCTTTCCAAGAGGAAATATTTGCATCAGTGTAAGCAAGTTTTAGAAATACAGAAATAAGTGCTTAAAGGCTGAGCTATGTTCACTTTCCACTGACTTCAGAGATTGGACCGTTCACATAAGATGAAGATATGGTTCAAAATAAAGTAACGATACAAAAATATACAGTAAGATACAGAAACACAAGTCTTGAAGAGCAGAAGAAAGCATTCTGAAAAACTGTGTTATCACATACACATTCACCTTCTTTTTTACATTCAAAGCATATGAAAGTTCCAGTCCAAAATGCCTTGACAGAAAAAGTTGCTCAACTGCCTAAACATCCCATTTAACACACTCACTGCTCTTACAGAGTGTCGGTATGGATTTAATCTCACAGACAGCTCAGAAGACTGTGGACAAATATTGTCACCCGATAATAATTACCATTTGTTCTCATTTTCCTTCTGTATATACTGACAAATATGCTTTTTCTGCTTTTTCAGCTGAAGCAGCCAATTACCTGCAGCGCTTTGTAAGCTCCCATCCATGCTCCCCAGGAAACGGATAATGTGCCATGCAGCACAGTGGGGAGAGCTCACTCGGATGCAAAATAATTATGAACTTGCTCAAGTAAAGTCTCTCCACTGCATTCGCAGGCTGAGCTATGTGTTAGCTGTATTTATTCACCACTGAAAGACTATCATTTACAGTTATGAACCTGGCAAATACTGAGCATTTAAATAATTCTACTTTTGCTTAGCCGCACAAAGGGGTTTTATTCTTCTACCACAGCTGTACACAAAAGAATAGAGTGCCATTTCAGATCAAAACTCCTGAAGTTACTACTTACCAGCTTGTGATTATGTATTCAGTAAGCCCGATGAGCTGAAAAGATTTTGTTGTAGAAGAAAAAAGTTACAAAAAACCAGGCAAAGTTAAGAAAAATGAAGGGAAACTAGCATAAATCCTCTCTTCATTCATCTACGTAAATGCTCCTGAAGACGAAAAAGGACCTTAAAGAAAGTGCTCTCAGCAAAGACTACATCCTCTTGTCAGTCAAACCCTACATAGTTTCAGCTAGGCATCCGTCCAAAAAGACATGGAATTATTCTATTTTTGTCTCCCAGTGCAAGTGGAAACATTTTTACAGATTTGTGGTGAGGACTTCAATTTTTGTAGTGGTCAGCTAGTAGAAGAATGTAATTAAAGACCCTGTTAAACATAAGACTGTTCACAAAGGAAGAACTGGATTAATTTGGAGATAAATAACAATTCCATTACAGTACAGTCGGATATAGAAGCACAATAAAAACTTTCAAGAAGGTTAAAAATCCAGATGTGGTTTACTGGAAGAAAGTTGTAAAAAACTTCTTTTTTAAACACCATTGTCGTCAGGAGTAGTGGGACAACAACACATTTTCAACAAATGTAGGCTTATCTTTTTTAATGAAATAATTTTGGTTAAAAAAAAAATTAATGATTTTACATGAAAAGCTAAACATTTGTTTTACCACCCATGTTATGTCTGGTATGTTACTGTTTTTATTCAACACAGGTGTTTCCTTAGAAGTAGTTCACATTATAAAATAAACCTAAACCTCTGACTTTGTAAAGTATGAAAATACCTTGGAAATTATGTTTCACTTCTGCTGCATTTAATTTTTATTCTTATTAGATCAATAAGAAAGTATGGTCATTTCCTGTGTACATTCAGTCTGGAAGCTGACACTGAAACTCAGTGTACATCTTTACTGATCCCTCAAGCTCTCCAGATACAAGACTTTCCTCACAAGGGAAGCTTTTAGTTCAATTTCCCAGAATTCTGTCATCATTGAAGAGGCTGAACTTTTGTCCCCGCTGCCTTCTCTTCTCTGCTCCAACTTCCTCACCCCTTTCACGCTTGCTTGTTATTCCGCTCCCGTCAATCCCCCTTTGATGTCCTCCATTGCTGCCCTCTTCCATTACGCACTGATATCTCTTTTTAGTCCTCTTCATAGCTCTAAATCCCTGTCTTCTGGTCCTGCTCACCAAGTGAATGCCCTACCCTGTGGTCAGTCTTAGGGTTTCTCCAGCCACCACTGCCTGCTGAGCTACCTTCCAAGCTACTCCTTAAGTACAGAAAGCTCTCTCCTGAGTTAGTCCATAAAGTAAGCTGGTCCTGGCTGTCATTATCCTTCAGGTCAAAGCCTTCACCCAGATGCACTAGAAGACATTAGTCAACCGTAACAGTAAGTTGGAGGGTGGTGAGGAACAAACAGTGCCTTTTTTAACAGAGAAGCAAAGCACTCGCTGTCCCCCTGTTCCCCAGTTCTCCATACTTACATGTTGCTTTTTTGCTCTGATGTTTCAAGTTTTCTTACAGTGTGAATATCCTTGGGGTAGGAAATATCTCTTACTAAATTTTGAATTAGTCTTTAGTATAACAGGATCCAGTCTTTTTACACTGCTGGGCGTTATTGCAAAGCAAGCAAGAAATAAGCTCTTTCTTTAACATCTTGCTACTTATTATCTTCTTCCTCAAATCACAGCTCTTGCAAGATGTAGCTGCAACTGAATGAAGAGATTCATTTTAATTTTAGGGACGAAAAATGGAGAGAAAAAAAACCTCTGTGTAGATGAGTGCACACACATTACCAGAAAGGACATCAGGCTGTTAAAGCTTCAGCA
>NW_008825555.1:109101-130410 GCF_000699105.1 Pygoscelis adeliae
ACCTACTTCCCTTTGAAACATCTCAGGCACGTTACTGTGCAGGTTTCCTTAACCAGGAACATGACATGCTATCATCCCATCCTTTAATTCTCATGTTTGCTGAGAGTGGGCCAAGAAAATGTGAAGGAGAGGAGCATGAGCTGGGGCACAGGGGTCGGTGCAGAAGGGCAAAAGGAAGCCCTAACTGCCAAGGTGCAGCTCTGCTTAGATTACATTTGGGGAGGCAGGATAAGGATAAGGCAGGATTATCTTTATTAAGCTTGTCAGCCCTTTTCTTGCTGACATAGGCGTTGAATTTCTCCATGTAACCCTTAGTTACAAGGATCCCTGGTAATCCTTCACCCCTTGCCCTTGCGACAACTAGAGAAGCATTTTATCTCTGGTAGTGCTGCAGGGGTACCCAGGAAACCATAATCATTTTCCACTCAGAGTTTCTGCATAATGACAGCTTCATCCACTCCCAGGTCCTACAAGCTTGCTTATATCTGCCCTGCCTGGTGCCTACTGATGGGCTATTCCCATTTCTCTTCTCCCGAGGAGCCATTTGAGCCCGACCTTTAGTTCAATCGCCTGGCACCCTCTTGCCTAGTAAAACTGTGGCTGTTTTTACAGCTTGTCCCTTCCTGGGTGGCCTTTCTCACCAGTCCTTCTGTGAGCGTGCTGGGCAGAGCGGCCCGGTCCTTGCATCCACCGCAGCTCCATCTGCACCTCTTGAGCCTGGTGCGACAGGGGACAGGACTGTGCCTTCCAACCTGGGCCAGCAGAGAGGGTTTGATTTTTCTTGTGCCTGCCCAAATGTAGTGCCAGCTCTAAAAGGATGAATGGTGCCTTTAGGATGAAGAAAATACTATGATTTAGGGTGTTTGTCATTTACCAAAAGACCTGTGCATTTATACGCTCAGCACAGCTCCCAGGTAATAAAAGACCCAGGGTGACATAATCTAGAAACCAAGGCTCTCAAACCCTATCTTCCCCACAGCAGTGAATAGCCTGCCAGCATTTCCATGCCTTCTCTCTGCAGCAAACCCAAAACAGACAACCAGCACTGATGCAGATGGCTGTTAAACTCCAGGACCTAATATTGGATACAATTCCCAATCTTTCTGATATCCAGAATTTAGGAAAATAGTCAAGGCTTTGCACATATACCATTCTTAATATCTAATTAACATCACATTTCTTGCTGGATGGCTATCAGCCACTATTACACCAGAATGACATTGACTTTTATAATGGAGATGCTTTATGGCACCTACTGCTTAACTGTCTTGTCCTAAAATTGCCTGGTCTCCAAAATCCATCCATTTTAAGGAGTTCCTGAGAGGCAAAAAGGTCTGGATTAAGATTACTGTTCCATTATTGGTCAGAGTGTTAATTTCCTTCCTGTGATACCAGGCAGCTTATCATTTTTGACAACACATTTAATTGCTGTTGCAACCCCCACAGCTTTTTCATAGGTGCTGTCAAGATTATTTTAATTAAAATAATATCTATACAGAGGTTAATGAAAACTGGGAAAAAATTCCAGCAGGAGTTTGTCATCCGCCACTCTTCGTTAGCAGGTTCATAAGAAACCAAATTCCCACAGTCCCCACGACTGATGGAGACCGAGTAGGACCCCTGGACAGCTTCCACGGAGCTATGGCTCCAGCTCACCCACTTTGCCATGCAGATCCAGAGCCCTTTCCACAGAGTATCTGTCAGACAAAGTCCTTGGTATTCGGCCCATTCTCCTTACTCTCCCTCCTCAGAAATACTAATGACCATGAGGCATATAAAATTTCCCTCATTGTGCCAAATGCTACTTTGACAGCACCGCAGACATAATCTGGGATCACCTGTAGTTTATCAAAGATAAGATGATTTAGTATCAAGAAATGCATTCCTTCTTATATGTTTTAAAAACAACTAAATGACACCACATGTGGGAATCCAATGCTTCCAACAGCAAATGCACTCAGACAAGCACACCCACTACAATTTTTTTGAAAGCAGACTAGTCTCCACTTTAAATAAATTCTGCATATAATTAGACAAATCAATATCTATTGAACAACATTTTTCTTTTTTTCAGTTAGCAACCCTCACTTAGTACTAAACCATATCTCTGCAAACTGTTAATCTAGGAAATTACAGGCTTTCAGTCAAACCAGCTCAGTTTATTTCTATCTATGGTTACAGTCCTCAAACTTTGCAGGCTGTTTCAGTAAAGCTTCTTGCAGTAACACTCGCATAGCGTATAGCTCACTCATTACTAACTCTTCTTCCATTTTAAATACTATTTACTAGCTGCCTGTGTATCTTCCTTTGTGTATAGGTGGCAGCATCAGAGAGCAGGTAATGCAGGTAATGCCTCACCTTTCCCTTAGTAGGAACCTGCCTTGCGTCTCACTCCACTGGATGCTGACTATGATAAAACTCGTAGGAACTTAATATCTATGAGATGCTGGGATTTTACAGACTTTCCCAGTTACATAGCTGTCAGACATGTCCCACTACTCCCTGCGAAGTGACCATCCCAATGTGAGGATACTAAGTATGACTGACAAAACTCATACTCCATTCTGGAAAGAAGAGCTCTGAATGTCATGGCATAACACAGTACAGCTGGTTGAAACTTCTTACGGGCTTACTATTGTGTTACATAATGCTTATGTAAAAACCATGCGGTTGTTAAGTAAATGATGTATTAGTACAAAAAAAACCTGGGAAGCAAACTGGAAGAAATCCCTTATGAGGTCAACATTTCTGCTCCTCATCAAGGGGAGACAGAAAACGGAGGACCTACTGCAAGTAAGAAAAAAGCAGTAGGCACAGGCAGTATCAGAGATATTGTCATGGAAAGTTTGGCCAAATGACTGGTTCACATTGCATCTGAACATGTCGTGTTCCCCCCATCCTTCCTGCAAGCATGAGCGTTGTTCTATCTATCTGCTTCACATTTGCAATTCTGTTAGTGGGAACATTTTTAATGTAAAGTTGCCAAACACAGATCAGCCTTGAATAGGAACAATTAGAGCAAGTTAGAAGATTAAAACCATGGGAACAAACTGAAATATACAACAACTTTTCTGTAGCTGTGATTTTCTGTGGGGGAGGCAGGGGATTCTTGTTCTCTCTCACTCACTCTCCATTGGAGCTTTTTCTAGTAAAGGGACAGCATTGTCGCTTGCTCTCAGACTCAGATTTGCTCATGCCTTTTTTGTGACTGTGATGATGCCTCAAAGCCTTTTCTATTAGCCTTTCCCATTATAAACCTTCTTTAGCTCATAACAGTTCAGATGCTTTCTGCTGTAAGGATAAAGGAGCTCTTCACTCCTCACACACTGCAGTGATTCTGATTACTGGGAGGATATTTGAAATGTAATATTGTGAGGAGAGGCATAATTATGTCTGTATTTGAATGGAACTGTTCTAAGAGGCTTTGCAAAGGCAGACTTTCATGGCTGCTATAGGCCCTTGGGGTCAAGCAGTTCATTAGGAAATAATCAGGACCTGAAAATGGTCTGGTTGTTTTTTGGATGCTTGGCAAATTCCACCACTTTCTCAGGAATCTGGTATTAATTGTTCTCATTGTAAGCGCTCAGACTGGTCAGTATGCACTGGCATCGACACCAGCACTCCTTGGCACTCCTAATGGTACCACCAACATGCTTTTTTTTCTCCTGGCTACCGGATGTGATTGCATCCTGCAACTGCATTCACACAACAAAAACTATCCTTTCCGCTGAACCTGGATTTCCTTTTTTCTCTCTTTCTCATTGCATCCAATGCAAATTAAATAGCATCCCAAATTCTGTTAAGATTAGGGCACATTTCTTGCTCCGTAAAACTTATAGCCAGAACTGGCCTCCCAAAAACTTAGAAGGGGGAAGTAGCAGAATAATCTTCCGTCTTGGAATTTAAGGTTTGGATTTTAGCCCTTTCCCGTTTATCTCTTCCTATTTTACTTTTGATACATTCTCATTTATGTGCGTTTGCAATCCCTGCTTAGCCTTGCTCTGTCCTGCCCCCACAGCACTGGGACTATTGGCAGTGCCTACAGTAAGGCACACACCGAAGCCCTTGCACGATTGCCACTTTAGTTTGCTCTTAATCTTCCGACTAGAAAACATGAGCTTCCTTTCTCCTTTTCTGTCTTCTTCACGTATTTATTCCAGCAACTTAATAATGTAAAATTGTTGTACGAGCAATGGAGAAAGCCACAGCTGTTAGAGGAAACCCAGCTTTTCACTTCTCAGACAGCCTGACCTACCCCAACAGCACTGAGGAGAAGGCCAGGTTTCTGCATGCTCTTCCCACCCGTACAAGCACTGTGGCCCAAAACAAGGAGTTTAACAAGGGTTTTGCTGGGATAGCCCAAAGTCAGTTTTTCTGAAAAATCTTCCCGTTTTGTCTTGTTTATGGCTGCAGCGCTCAGCCTGGCTCCCTCATCCTAGTGAGACCTGCTGGATGCAGAGCTTGTTTGGAAATCTGGCCTGAGGAGCGATCAACCAGTTTTTATGTTCTTTTTTGGAAATACTACCAGTCAGACTTAAGCAGAGTATAACCCTCTCAACATATGTCTCAAGGGAGGAACAGATCTGAATTTGGGCTTAAAACATCAGGGCCCCTTGGGAGCGCAGGCTGCAGGCAGCATCAGTCAAGCACAGGCTGAGAGGAGTGCCAGTAATCTCGAGGGCCATTTGTGAAGGATTTCCACGAGCGTGAGTTACAGTCTCTCAGGAACACATAACAGTGCACCCAAAGCAGCCCGGAGAAACACTACAGAAATCACATAACCTCTACCAAGGTCAGTTTTAACGCAGCAGTTGAACGTCGTGGGTCTCGGTAACCACATCCAATCATGCAACAATACCAGAGCCACTGGAGTCCTTCCACAAAAAATGGGTAGTCTCCACGTTCTAATGTCCTCCATCACGAGACAAAATCAAGGCTTTGCCATCCAAAAAAAATAAGCTGAATGGCTGGGTGGCTCATGTGCAGAAACATCTGGACTGGATAGAGAATAACACACAGAAAACAGCCAGCAAGTGTCAAAAGTTCAGAGCAGCAGTAACTAAACATCATCCTATTTCAGCCCTATAGACAAAGATATCACAAAAAATCAATTCAAAAATTGCAAGCCTGTTGTGCAGGAGAAGTCATGAGTACGTAACTTTTTAGAATAAATGGATTCCCAGTGAAGCTCCCTATAAATTATGATATCTTAGAAGTCAAGCTCAGAGAATAAAGTGCCAAACCCCAGTACCGTAGATAGCTCCTGTCACCAGGCAGGAAGGAGGAGGCCTGTGACAGTGGCAAGACATAAATATGTATAATTTCAAGGAAACAACACTAGAACTTTTCCATGCCTCCACCTAGCAACACAGTCTCACCAAATGGAGCTAGCAAAGGTGGCGTGCACATCTGCTGTAAAAAATGCAAAGACAGCAGTCTTCTACTGCATGAAGTTGATAATATTGTGTTAAATCAAAACCTGCATTTTTAGGACTAACCATGTATCAGTCTCCTGCAAATTACTATCAGGAAAAAAAATGCCTTTAAGCAGAGTCACATACTCCAATAGCCATATGCTTAGATATCCAATAGCAAAGCAAATAACTTTTTGGCTTCTTATGATAAAGTATCAGATTATTTTGCTAAATTTTACTCTGGGATTATAAGGCATCCTAATAAGTTTTACTTTCCCTTTAATGAACAAGAAAAAAATGTAATAAATTGTAAATTATATTTTTTAAAAACATTGGAGGATTAAAAAATCAAATATTCTGTGACATTTGATGGTGAAGCAACATCTGTACTTTGTTCTCGGGGAATTTCAAGTAGTATGACAGCTCTTAGCAGTAACCACCATCAGAAGGAAGCCAGACATCTAAAATGGGATATCAGCTGAGTTACATTAATCTGCATATTACTATATACTTGGATTTTATATTAATACAGTGCTAAAAAGACATTATTTAAGATACGAAGTCACATGCGGGGAAGCTTGAGTACTCCAGCTTTTCCTTGACTCATTACTGCACAATTCAAAATGCTACCCTGACTTATACGCTTATATTCTATTTTGTCTACAGGGTTCTGCCTCAGTAAGTACACAGTACAGATGGCACTCAATGAACAGTATTTTATAACTCCTCAGCCCTCATGGCACTGCATGTTTCTCAAACCCTGTGGTATAACCCACTACTTTGCTCTTGGATTTTCTTATAGCACTCATCACTACCACATTCAAGCCTAGCACAAATCTGAAATGACAGCATGATTCTCCCTACCAGTGCTTCTCTGCCATGAGTGGATACCAGCAATCAGACTATTATGTGGTAATTTTGAATGTTTTATTGCTTCCACCCAAGTTATGGGGTTTTGAAGAACAAACTTTCTTTTGGGAAGATGGGAGGGGTTGATTCCAAATTCATTCTATAGAGGGGTTTCTTCCTTCCCCTCCAGAGCTGTAGATTGAAACACTGATTCACTCACCACCACTATCAGCAGGCTTCAGCAGAAACTCCCTCTCAGCACCATCCAAAAATAAACCTCGAAATATTTTTTATTTGAAAGGCGAGTGCAGTTTTATAGACACAGTTGGCCTCACCATCATAACTTTCTCCACCTCAGCTTCTCTGCCTGCGCTGGACACCCTCCTTTAACTTCCTCACTCAGTACATTAACACATCACTGATCATTATTAAACCGTGACAGCAGTAGGAGTACCGCACCTTGAGATACCTACCTTTTTGATGAGGCTGTACACTTCGTCAGCTTCCAAAGGCCAGCTGGGCAAATGCTTCACGGGCTAAAATTACGTTATTGGTACGCACTGGTTTTTGGAACCAGCTCTGTGTTGATGTATTCTGTGTTCCAGTATTTATCTGTGACATTTATTAGGAGGCATCATCAGATTTGAGCCAGCAAGCATGAAGATGTGCTTCTCTTTAAAGATGTGTAGAAGCCCATTGCTTTTCAGCAAAGCACTTGAACGTGCTTTTAATTTTATGTCCATGGCACTGGAGCATGCACTTAACTGGTTTTTTGGAATTAGATTGACTATTTCTAGATGAGTAATGGGCAGCTACCAAACATGGTTGTTCCAGTTCATATATACAAGACATTCATTTTTGCAGATGCCTACCTGGGGAAACAGGTCAGGTGTACCACACATGCAGGGTTGTACTTTGTGCTGCTCTCATCTTCAGGGGTGTTCACTATAATAACTCTCTCTGCATCATTCAGGACCTGATGAATAATTCAGCGGAGTTTCATTACTCCACCAGTCCTGTTTTGTTTACTGGAATATCATCCCGTGGTTCAGCACCCATCTGGCTTTAGGCATAAAACCTGTGGAAAATGTAGCCATTTACAAAGGCTGGAGGGAATCTTTTCTTTGATGCTGGCGTCCTACAAACTCACGGTACCTTTGATTTTCTGTTTGAGAGAGAAAGCCAACTGACCTAAGAAACTCAGCATAAACTAATCAATACGTACATCTTTTCTCCTTTACAGACTGTGGCAAAGTTCGGGTGTCTCACTGGATTACTTTGAATTGGAAACAAAACACACTGGAAGTTGGGGAGGTCTTCCAAAGGGCAGCTCAGGATGCTCTGTTCCTCTTACATGTTTAGGGTAAGTCCTGTGAACTTTATTCTCAAAATGCAAACAAAATAAGGCTTGGTCTATACTGCAAAAAGTCTGCCAGTATCCCTCCCACACAGGTATTACAGTAGTAGACACATAGATTGTAACATAAAACACAGCAGGATTTCACTATCACAGAAATACTGTGTAGGGGTGAAGAAAAGTTACCAAATATTTTGACCAGACCAGCTAGATAAGTGAAAATCTAAAGTCTATGGTTATTACACTTGACAGCAATGCTCCTATGCCCATGAACTTACTTTTGACCTTTTCCATTAAAACAGTTATTAGTAGTTCTCTATTTAATGGTTAATAATAGGAGCTCCTGCAGAATATAAACTCTTCTGGATTAAAAATGGGAAGCATATATTAACATCTTCATTTAGATCAATAGCAATACAAATAATTTATTTTCCTTTAGACCATCTGCAAAACTGATAAAAATCCAGCAAGATATTTCTGCTTTTCAGTCACTTCTCTTCAGAAAGAGAACAAAATCAGTTTGAACTTGAGTAGTAAGTGCCATTTTATGCAAAAAGAACAGAAAGTTGCTCTGACTCACTCACACCTCTTGATAACTGAGTTATACCAGAGACTTTCTGTATCTCCTATGCCCTCTAGCTTCTAGAAGATGTATTTACCAACCACTCTCAATTTGAGCACGTTTATATAGTTTTAATTTCTATGCAGTCACTAAAAACCTACTAAAACAGAAAGTGAAATGCCTTCTCCTCTCTTCTTCCCAGATACAATTTTTACTTGAGACTGAAACGAAGACATGAAAATTTTATTCTAGATTCTCATTTACATTATAGGCACTTCATACTTCTGTGGCAATATAAATGGGCTTTATAGGTACACATTATATTTATATCGACTTAGGGTCCTCTGTGAGTGCTGTAGAGGAGATTCAGCTCACCTGAGAAATGCCACCTGAATTCCAGGAATTGGATATACCGATGTCGAGGGAGAAAAAGTGAGTTGCGAGACATACGGGATATTACTTCTTAGTCTGACTTAATTACAAAGTTAAATAAAGTCATTAAATGGTATACAGCAAAAAGCACCTGATGTACAAATCGCAGTATTTTCTGATCGGTATGCTGGAGGCTGTACTTTGTGAAGCCCCATCAGGTTGAATTTCTGATTAGAGAGTAAAACCGGGGGGGGGGAGGGGAGGGCAATGGGCCCATAAAAAAGATAAGCCTGGTGTCCATAGCTAGAGATCCCGCAGTCTGCAGGAGAAAGCAGTTTCCTTGCACAGTTTAGGAAGGCTGATGAAGCATGATCAGCTTGAAGCTGGCTGGCTGTGAGAGACAAAACAAGTTAACTTTTATCTTGACTTATCGTCAAGAGCTCCTGAACTAGAAGTGTATTTCACCTGCCAAATTAGTAACATTTGTAAGAGTAGGGACTTTACCTCAAATCCTACCTGCCATATCATTAGAGTGGCACCAGTGGCAGCCTATAAAGCATAGCTTCTGCAAATGTTGCAAGGAATACCCAAATAAGCAATAAAACTTTTGGCGAGGGGAAATACTGGTGATTACAGTGAAAGGTCTCAGGGACCCTGAGGCTACCTGGGCTGTTCTTCTTTCTGCGAGTGGGACACTTTGGCAACCTGTGCTACCAAGAGATGGGACACAGTGCTTAAGACTTTTAGTTACCAGTGCTGCAGCTGTAGATGCTGCTATTATAAGGTGGCATTCCATCATCTTTCAAAAAGTCACTGGAATAACTGAATAGGGACACTAATCCTATCAAGAACTTCAGTCACAAAGATGTTTCAGTTAGTTAAGTACTAAATGCATGTGGTTTTAAAATGCACAATTACAAAACCAGTGCTTTGACACCCAAGGAGCAAGATAACACGTAGCTCTCCCACTGTCTAGTAGAAAAAGGTACAATATAGACATTTTGTCTCTTCTGAGAACCTTAGTTAGGAAAAAGAAGCAAAAGGCAGCTTCACATAATGCAAACAAAACTTTTGCACATTGAAGTGTGTAACCTTACCAGGAATAAGCTTGAACTAGAAATAGCCAATGCATAAAGTTTATGAAAAAATCTTTGTCTTCACTGTTACCATACATAAAGTGTTTCAAACGGCTTCATCTCTGATCTGTTTATCTGCAAGTCTTTTAAGTGAAAACTAAGGCAGTTTTCGTTTAACCTCAGCAATTCCAGCATTTGAAGGTCAGATCTATTTCCTTTTTCCATTTAATTCTCTGTTTCTATTACATTAAGAACACAAATCAATATTCATTTTCATAACTAATTTAACTCTTAGATAGTATCTTTAACTATAGAATGATAAAGAAGAATTTTCCAGCCTAGGAGGAAAGGGCTGTGTTAACTAAGAGTAAAAACCTTGCTTGGAAAATATACACACACTCAAAAACATCACTGGCAGCATTGTCTTCTTCAGCCTCTCTAGGAGAACTGACATGCTAAAAAACACCTCTAAGCTACTGAGCCTCTTCCATAGAAAAAATCTGCCTGTCCACATGAATGTCACTGCACTGGTATTGTCATCCTTCCCCCTGATGCACTTGCTTGGGATTCATTTGCAGTAACGGGCCATTCCTACCCACTAGTAATAATAACTGTGATGTTGTTCAATACAAAAACATGGTTATACCATGAGCTAAAAATGGAATTATAAACTATCTATGTAACTATTTTAGGAACATATGCTAATTAGAATAATTGGCTCCCTCCACAACAAGAGACGGTGAAGACCTATAACAGCCTTTCAAGCATGTCAGCAGAATAATGGGCAAATTAATGTGGCTGACATAATTGATTTGGACTTTCAAAGTGTTTACAAAGCTACGAAGAAGCTATAAGGACTCCAAATAGCCATAGGATGAAGTTCTTCCATGGAGCAGAAATGGCCTGAGAGGGAGCGAACAAAAAGTAAGAAAAATAGCTGGTTTTCTAAACAGCAAAAGAAAAGCGTTCCTTATGATCATGATTTATGACTTGCAGCAAAGCTATACAGGAAGACAGCTGACTGTGCAACAAACACAGGGCAGTGCAACCTACCAGGATGGAGGCAATTGGGGTCCATGGGCTGTCTCCATCGGCCCTGGGAGAGGAGGAGGAGGCACCCTCCAGCATGCCCAGCACTCTGGGCCACAGCTGCTGCGGGGAGGGTGGGAGCTGGTGAGAGGCAGCTAAGCAGCACAGAGCCACACTCCTCCTCCTGCTATGACAGTGTTGGCACCTCAGGAGACAGGCAGGCCACGCAGTGGCCTTTATACACCTCTCTCCCGGGGGCCCAGAGGAAACAGCTTGGCCATAGGGCAAGGCTAGGGCTCCAGTCTGGAGGAGCAGAAGTTATCCTTCTGCAGTCCTCCTTCCTTCCTTGTGGAGGGGCTGCGGCACAACCTGCCTCTGTGGCACCTGCCAGCCCTAGAGCAACCTGTCCTAAACCAACCTGCCAGCCCCTAGCACTGGGAACACCCAACCTTTCTGACCTGACTGACAGAGGGGACTTCGAGATAAGAGAACACCAGCAACACTTGACTAGTGCTGAAGGAGACAAAACACCACGTTAAGAAAAACAAGGTAACACACAGAAAACACTAATCTGACCGTCCTCTCCACCTTCCTGTGCTCTAATGTGAACTGTGGCCTCTCAGGGAAATGCCTGGGGTGTCTGGCAGACAGCTCACAAACAACGCTGCTTACTGCATCTGCACTTCGTAATTACACAAATTGTTTAGTCTTTAAAGCCCTCATTGCTTCCTCTCCTTTGTTTCATTCCGAGGCAATTTCCTTTCTATAGCATAGCTGCTGGCGTCTCAAGCACTTACGTTTGCTGGCAATCTTGGGAGCAGTTACTCAAGACAACCTTGGTAGGGGTTACTCAAGACTGTTGTACCTATGTCTCTACCATACATGACTGTCACCTGCAGACGACCGCACTCCTTGCCACCTAGCCTCCTCGGAGAAGACTGGCTTGCAGACTCTCAAAGAGCAATTGGAAAATCAAATGGATTTCTTGCATATATGATATATGCTGTAGTTCATAGACACTGAATAGATTAATGCAATGTCAAATTGCCTCATGTGCTAATGTGATGAGATGTTATTAGGAAAAGCCATTGAAAAGAAGAAGAAATGTGACACAACAACAGAAGTAAATAGAAAAGCCAAACCAGCAAGAGTGTAATCATCTTTTGTGGACAGACAATATGAGTGTAATGAAGTACCAAGTGGGATCTGTGAGTATTTTCTCACACTTTAGGGGGAAAAAAAGTCTGCCCAGAGGTAGACATTCAGACTTTTAAAGGCAACATTTGCTTTTGTGGGATCAGTTAGCTAGGATCGCACCTCAGCCCCAGCCAAAAGAGTAATTGGTGCAAACAAGAATTGTGATAAAGCCAAGAATAGAAAGAAAAGAGAAATGTGGCAATGACTCTTATTACTCCAAGGACGGATTGGAAATCTCCTAGAGTAAGTATTGCAATGTTTGGCATAACTTAGAAATGGGAATTATTTACTTTCTGGGAAAAAAAAAAAAAAAAAAAGCTACTATACTCCTTGGATATTTTCTGTAGAAGAGAACAACTTTAAAAGGCATAAAGAGCATCCAAAGTAGAGGACAAGTCTGTGCAGAACAGGATAAGGATGTGGTGCCTTTTAGAACAGTAAAGAGACAGCAAATGTATGCACCATGTGGACCCCTTCCAGCAGCCAAGGCAGCGTTCACCTGATTGTCAGAAGCAGTGAACATGACCAGCTTGGACTGAAGTCGCCAGCCCTCAACACGGGTGAAATCAAGCTTGAAATGCCCAGTTCATCTCTAACAGGTATTCACCTGTTCTGAGATAGTTCAGTCTAGAAAAATGCACAGACCCAAATTCTCCAGCATGTTTTAAACTCTTCACCTTGTGGAGACGTTCAATCTGCTAATTAGACACGACAATGCTGGATTAGATAACCAATACCAAAATTTACTACTGCCTGCTATAAGTTGCTTTTGGCAGTGTTGAGTGTCAGAAGCAATAGCATTAGCTCTGCTCCTTTCTCACACTGCAGATGATGGAAGCTTTCAGGAAGATGAATTAAATTCCACTAACAGAAGGAGAAAAAAGGGATCTAAATATCTGGAGAGAGCAACAGTGAAAATCCACTTGGTTTATTTCAAAGTGATGCTCTATCAATACATGCAGTGATGTCCTGGTACATGATCCTGAACCAAAAACTCAGACCTAGGAGCAGGAGGCCGCCTGCCCCTTGGCAAAAAGCACACAGCTGAACAGCTCCTGCATCTCTGTTTTGCAGCTGCAAATGTCCATGGGGACACATGTTGGTATTAGCTCCTCTGTTATCCATCACCTGGTACCATACCAGCTGGCCCACGCCCGCCTGATACCCCATGTGGTGCCGTGGCCCTGTACGGTGGCTCTGGGGGCTCGAGACACCCCGGGGAGCCCACAACACCCTCCTGCATGTCCCCATCCCCACAGCCTGCCCCAGCAGGCAAGCAGGTGAGTTTGCCTCATGGCATCAGTCCAGTGGCCGCCCCTGCCCACCCACCCCATGTCCAGCTGGAAGCTGCACCCACCAGCAAGACAAAAGCAGGAGCGGGTGGGTAAATACCTCATCTGAGGAGGATCCCTGTATGCCCCCACTGTGCTTATTCACTGGCCACAAGATGGTACTTTTTTAGTTCCCATCAGCTCAGAGCAGAGGACTGGGCAAAATTCATAACCTTTCCTGGGCCCACATGGTGCTTGTGTCCATATTTGTACTGGAAAACCAAACCACTAGAAAATAATCTGCAAAATTAAAGCCCCAAAACTCTATAATGACATGAAGACAGTCCACAATAAATTATCCTCAGATACTTCTTTCTCAGAAATTTCTTCCCCTTTTGCCCTTACTTGCAAAGTACACTCCCAAAGCCTTCATTTGCACACAGCTTAAAAAAAAACCTAATTGTTAAAGAAAACACACACTGACAAACATATAAAAACATCAGAACCAAAGTATAGTCATGATGATACTGCCTCATAAACAAGAATACAAACACTCTTGCATGACTGATCTGTATTGTCTTGGCTGACTGAACACTTAAGTAACTTGGGTTTGATGCCACTCACACGTGCTACACCAACATTATATTTTCTGCCAGCTTTCAGCATGCTTAGAATGGCAATGTAATTAAAATGGAAAGGTAAGTATATTAGAAACCATACGTTCCCTTATTAAAGGCTAATTCCAAAATAGATTTTCTCCTGGTGTAGAAGTTCGGGGTTTAAGAGCTGAGAAGTTTGGGTAGTATTACCAAGAACAACACTTTTCAAAAATGGAAGCAATTTCTTCCACTTGTTCACAATCAGTCAAAGCAATTGACAGCTTCTAGTGGCTCTGCAATTCCTTCTACCATGTTGACTGCCTTAAAATTTAAAAAATTTAAATATTAGTGTTTACTCCTCTAGTTTTGTCTTGTTTTAATAATAATCTGTTTCTGCTGAAGCTCTGAGCCACTCAGTTTTGTGGTGAAGGGTTTCTCTCTCTTCACATCACAGAAAAGGATGTAAGGATACTCACCTTTTTTCCTATTTGCCTTTGCTTTTATAGAGCTATGACCCTCTGTCCTTTACAGGCATATTTATTTGGTGAGTGTATTGCATTGCTGTGCAGATAGAGATTTTAATGAGAAAAGAGACAGAAGATACAACAGGAATAGATCTTGAGATATGAAAGTAACTATTCCTTTCTAAGAAAAAAAAACAACAAACAAAACAAAAAACACATATCAAAAGTTTCATCCAACCTTCCTCCAACCAAGACAATGTAAAATCCAGCACCAAGGTTACTAAATCTGTTTTACACGTTAGGTTTGTGATTTGGCATAGAATATTAGCCTGAGGAAATCCATTTGGCTGACAAAAAATGCATAACTTAAACTGAAAAGAAGGACTAATAGTTTTTAGAAGAGATGGACACTACAGCTGTCACACAATTACATGAAGCAGCCTCAGGTGTCTCTCAGCAGAGAAGGGCTGTAAATGGAAAAAATAAACTGCCGGAGCATTTAGACTTTAAAGCCAGAAGGAGCCCATGAACATTGCCTGGCTTCTTATTGAATAAGAATCATTAAATTACATGTATTCATCCCAATAACTGTGCTTAGGCATTTTATCTTGGAGAAGATTAAGCTGTTGGGTGCTGTAGTAGGGAACAAAAGAGACAACCTGCCACCTGTGCCCAGAGGCTCTGTAATGACAGGGAAAAGTGTTACTGAGGTAGCCAAGTGATCTCGGCATATGACCCCCACTTTGTGCAAAGGAAAATGGGGAAAAATACCTGGAACCTGGCAAAGAATGCTTCGGGGCTCCGAAATTGGCAGTTGAGTCTAACCCAACCAGTTCCTTGTACAAACATGGGGCAGCGGTTGACCACGTGGGTATAGGACACCCAGTTGTGGCCAATCTCAGATCCTTCAGAGGAAAATGGAAACAAGCACTCGACTATCGCTGGGCAACAGATTTGCAAGCCAAGTCTGAGCATCCCTCCTTTGCCCATTTAGGCACTGGAACTTTTCCCTCTAAACTGGTTTATATCTTCTACAAGGTCTGCTTTGTACACTGACTTACCAGGGCTGAAATGTTCCCCAAGGAGTAAAACCATAGCCACGAATGAGCATGGTATAGAAAGCGGCGTCACTGGACAGCCTTACTGGCTATGCCTACATCTGGTTGACCACACTTCTCTTTTTGCTATCGCACCTGCAGCAGAGACAGAGAGAGAGATCATGAGAGCCTTAACCTCTACTTTGCACAGCGAGGTGATCTTCATCTGAACTGATGAAGCAGATTTTAGAGTCTGGCTGTGGAGCACAAAACAAATCTAAACAAATATCTGACTCAGCTACTAAACTGAAACAGCAGCAGCTTTGAGGAGGAAGCTGGCAGCACCACGTAGAAGTCCATGGATTGCTTCCAGCTACCCTCTTCTCCACTCACTCTAATTATTTATCCCTGATCCCTAAATAGACTCTGTCTCAGGATTGCTTAAAAGACATGTATATTTCTGTAGCTTCTTTTTCTCTTCCTTTCTAATTCACTTTTTTGACCTTAGACAAAAATCTACAAAGTATGTCAGGCCATTTCATCTGAACTATGTCCTGTATAAAAACATTTAGTCTTAAACCACATGCGATGAAGTTTGTCTCTTCGGTTTTATTAAATGGAACTGTGGCTTCTTTTGATTTTTCTAGCAGAAGCCTCACTAAATGGTGTCTTTTGGGTTCCTCCCCCCCCATCTACTGCTTTATAAATATATATGAAAGGCAGCTATTCTTTCTGTTCTGAACTCTTGACTCAAATCCTAGTATTTATAGTTAATAAGGCTGAAGCAGATCAATGGGCCAACTGATCTGCAATGATGTTGGCTTAGTGCCAGATGTTTCTGTGTGTACAAATGAAAAGTCAGCTTCTCCATCCAAGTGTATCTAAAATACTTTTTTTAATTTTGCGTAAATTCACAAATGATACAATATTGAAGTGTTTTTTGTTTTTTTTTTTTTAAACATACTGTACAATCAGGTTAGTTAAGTGTTTTACATCAAGGCACAGCACACCATATAATACACATATGCCTTGCCAGGCAGCAGTTTAGTATAATCCCCGAGTTTTGGCAGCAGTGCCAGGATAAGTAGCATGGATCACATAGGCTGGAAGATAAATAAATAATAGATGCCGTCACATTTTATTTGAAATAGAGTTGCATATAAAAAGAATATACAATAATTTAACTTTAATAACTAGATTCTCTTGTACTATACATAAGAGTGTTTTCATTTGTATTAAATAAAACATTTCCAATATTAGGATGCAAAATTAATCTTTTTGGCTGTCTTGATTTATGGACAAGAGTTGCTTTTGTTAGAAATTAAAGTTGAATTTTCAGTTTCATGGCAATCTGAAAGAAAGAAAACCAGAGTTAATGACATATTGATAATGAAGTGTTACTGGTAAAATAAGCAAGTAATTCCAACCAAACTGTTTGCTTTTAGTTAATGCACTGTGAAGCTAGTTATCTAAGCAGAACATCTACAAAAGCTCTTCTTCACAATCTAAACATACTACTGTTATACTTGTAACATTTTTATACAGTTACTTGCCCTGCTTTCTCAGGGATTATCACTGTAGGTCTGTTATTCATCCAGCAAAACTAAAATTCTGATAATGCCACAGGTTGCCTGCATTGCAGATTTGTTTATTGCAATGTAGTTACCGTATTCACATTATGATTCAGCTTTTTATATTTGAACGCTTCTTCTTCGCCTGCCAAAGGCCTTGGATCCCACGTTGGTTGGTACAAAGTTGTTCTTGCCCACTCCTCCTGACCTGCTCAGGAAGTCCGCCAGACGATGGGTCACACAGGTTGCTGTGTTGCATGCCCTCTTCTGTGCTGTTACACTGCTTTTCAAAAGGAAAATAAAGAGTTAGTTCTCAAAGTATTCACCCCACATACAATGAAATGTCAGTAAGGGATGCTATGCCTAGGAAAGACTCTTCTGTAAAAGAAAAGCAGGCTTGCTGTGCAGCAGGTATTGGCAACTTCATGTCCGCAGCTTACAAGCTCTAAAAGGTGCATCTTTGTTTTTCCAAGTGTCAGGCTCAGTTTACAAAAGGTGGCTGAGCCCTTTCTTTCTTGGGCAATTGGACTCAAGACTAAGCCAAGCCAGACTTTCAGCAACACCTGAGCCATTCCCTGCCTCCAGCAAGTCATTATGACCAACAGAGAGGTGCTGAGGAGGTCCAGGTCTGGAGCATTTAACCAATCCCCAATTCCTCTAAAAGCTTAGATCTGTTTTGTTTGTAGTGCTGCTGAAGGGCAGTAGCAGACACTGATCTGACTTCTCACTTCAACACCTATGCTCCATAATACCCAGAACACACAAAATCCTAGCATCACTGACGACTGCAGGAGCTTTGTCAGTGACTCCGGTAGGGCTGTACCTGCAGAGCAGCTGACCAATTGCTTTCAGAGCTGAACCACACATAAACATACTGCTCCCATGAAATACATGGAAATGTGGGACCCCCTCTTTCCTGGAGTTAGATCCCTGTCTAGTACAGCACTTCACCATGGGAGTAGTTCACCAACTTCAACAGAATTAGTTGTGTGCTCGGAGTTCAGCCTACAGCTAATAATTTTGCTAGACAGGGGACTTCAAGGCATATGCATTCACACGGTCCTCGCTTGAAGCGATTTTCTACTAAAGCAATGACTTTCTTGCAGTAGGAGGGATTTTTCTCAGATCAGCATTACAAGACAGTTCATTAATGTTAACAATGAATGCTGTTCATAATATCAATGCCAATTTTTTGGAACAGGCCTCTAATTATAAGATATATGCAGTGCTGCGATGGAAGAACTGTGAAGAACTCTGGTTTTGCCTCTTAATTTACAATTCACCTACATTATATCATCTTGAATTAATACAAATATTTTAAAGATGCCTGGGTTTTGAATATACAGTGTAAAGACCTATTGTAAAGTAAGAAGGAAAAAGGAAAAGAACACAAAATTCTTACCTGGAAGTGTTCCGTACCAATTTTAAACAGGATTACATATCTAGTTTGCTTGAACAAGTCTGTATGAGCCTGTCTCGATTCCTTTGCTTCTCAGGACCCTTACTAAGAGGACTGCATGCATGCCTGATTACATCAGTACATATGAATGTATGTGTATAATTTCAATTTCTAAGTTCTTTCAACTTTTCTAGAATTACTGGCATTGCCTCTCTTGAAGATTAAGACAACTTGTAAAATATTTCTAGCCATATCTAGAAATCTCACATTCTAAAACAAGTTATTAAACCAAGCCAATCTAATCCTTATAGAAAAATAGGTTTATTGAACAAGTGCATAGGCAGGCACAAAAGAAGAGCCTACTTGTACATTTAGCAGCCAGAAATGAAGAGCCTTCTTTAGAATTTTTTTTAATCAGTGTCTAAGAAAATCATCTGAAATCTCAAGGCAGTGCTGTTCATTTTTATTTATTTTTTTCCCCTAGCTTGGTATGCATGTTATGTTCTCTGTCTTCCTAACATTAGGTCCATCTCAAACATTCTCTGTCGAAAACAGAATCAAAATAACATAGCAAAGTTAGCAATCAAAGTTAGATCCACATGCATCGGGTTAAAAAAAAGGGAGAAGGGGAGAAATAAGCATGTCTAGTTGTTTCCTAGGGGTTCCCCATAGTTTGCATAGCGTTCGTGTTCCAGGTCACTCAGCACATTTCGTTTCTTGCCAGGAGTTCCAGCCCCGACGTCAGTGCGAGGATAAGTTTGCAATTTGTGCAATTCTTGAGACAGTTTGCCCAGCACACAAGTACTCAGACTGGCACAGCGTTTGGAAATAGGTCTATCCAGGCTGCAGGGGGGAAAAAAAAACATGCCCAAAGGAAGAGGAATCTCAAACATGCACGTTCATGCATTTCATCCCTAGATAAATATCTACAGTTAGGAAACGTAAAAAATAAAAAGTAACCCTTCCACATCACATCCCATGCAAGGAAGGTTCATACAAATGCAGTCAAGAAGGAAAACGCTGTTTTTCAATGAATTCAACTTTGTTGAAAAAGCAAGTTCATTAGCCTTTTGGATGCTCATAGTTAGGCGTCAGGAAGTTTTACTTCCCATGTATTCAGCATGCTGTTCAGTCTCTCATACATCACCACCATGCTTTGCAATACAAATCCTGTTAAGATAATGCAAATGCTCTCGCATGCCTTTGGTCTACAGGGGAGACTGGCGCTGCGTGCATTAGGAGGAACATGTCCCCTCTGCCAGCGACTTTCCATGCCTTACAACAGCATGCACTTTCACGACAGAGAATCCAAGAGTGACTGAATGGCCCCTAACACTCCCACTAGGAAGACATACCTTTTGCTGCCATATTTTAACACAACCCCCTCATTCAAGCTCAAATCGCCCTCCACTTTCAGTTGTAAAAGACAGATAGAAGCAGGTTAACTAGGTGAAAGCCATTCTCCCGATACCAACATTAGGGTGTCTCTGTAGTATCATCCTTTACCAGTTAGGTGACCAGTTAGCCATAACACCAAGAAAAGAAAAAAATCTTGACCTGCAAGAGGGTCTGCTCAGATGGCTATTGCTAAATATCAAACACATAACATTCCCCCATTGCCCTTCTCCTGCCCGAGGACTGCAGTCCTTACCTGTTCCCCTCAGAGGCTTGCTCCAGCTCTTCTGCTGTCATCTGTATGAACTCTTTCACCAGCGCATTTAATAACCTCCGAGCTTCGTAATCACTGAGCGTCACTCGATCTGTTATGGACTCCAAGCCAGGTCTAAGCAGAGGCAAGCAAAACAGGATGAATAAAGCCTGGACTGCCGCAGGGAGCCACGCACAGGAGAGGTTTGTCATGCACTACTGCGTGTCATTGACAGTGTCTTTCACCAGTGTGAGTATGTAAGCCACCCTCGTACACAGCATTAGGTATTTATAAATGTAATTTAAAAGCCACGCTGTCAAAAATAGCATCAGAAGAAGCCGGCTTTCTCATTCACTGTAGTCTGTTTCCCTCCTAGATCTCTAAAGAATCTTAAGTATTTTCGTACCATTCAGATAGAGCACTCAGCAAGAGGACCAGCTTCTTACCTGACTGGGGCTGCCTGGAAGCTATCCATCTGGCACACAACCAAGGCATAAACGGCAAGGAAAGATGAAATCTTCAGCATAACCATGATTTCCTCCCTACAACAAAGAGGTACATCAAGCAATGGCTGTTTTCCAACCCTCCCAATCCTGTAAGATCTACTAAAGCAGTAGTCATCGTTTCCTAGCCACAAGCAGCACAAATACTAACAGCTTTTTTTTTTCTTTTTTAATGTTTCTTTTGATTATTGCTATTGTGCTTTGGTTTTCTCAGAATTTTAAGATTACTTAGCACTATTACAGGGGATAAAAATGCAGCTTTTCAGAGCTGCAGTTCTGTACAGCTAGCTGCATTCAACTTAACGTAGACTTTCCTTCAAATTGGTGGAAAACACGTTCCTCCAACTAACTACTGCACACAATGCCACAGTCCGTGTGTTCAGCGTGAACAGGCACAGTTATGGGATAAGAGTCACAAGAAAAAAGTGTTTAGTGTTTAATATTTTTAAGAACGAAGTGCTACTGTTAGCACTTTACCTGAAACTGCTTGCTTCTTGGCAGTTAGCACACTAATATCCCCGTTCAGATTACACTACAAGAATCAAGTAGTTTAATTTCAACAAATATTTCTACTCTGAAACCAGAAAAAGGATAAGTTAAAAATTAGTCATGAGAGCAAAATCTGCAAAGAAAATATAATTGAAGATATCTGCTTTGAGACACACCTCTTTTTTCCTCATAGCATCGGTATCTTCCACTCAAGAACGCACATCGTTAACTACCGCACTAGCCTCGTTTTTGCTAACTCCCAATTCCCGATGCGGCTCACCGGAACGACGAGGCACCTTCCAAAGGACGCCCCGCTTCCCCACGGGTCCCGGGGCGCCCGGGACGGTGCCCAGCACCGGCAGAGCACCCGGCCGGGCACCGCGGAGAGCCGTCCCGCATGCCTGGCGGGACACCCCGCGCCGTGTCGGCGGGGGGAAGGAAGAGAGAGACCGAGGACCAACTTTCTCCCACC
>NW_008825555.1:133203-141829 GCF_000699105.1 Pygoscelis adeliae
AAGAGGTGCCCTCCCCGGCGCGGCTGCGCCCGCCCCGGGCCGCTCCCCGGCCCCGGAGCTTCCCTCCTGCCTGCTCCCTTAGCTCGCTTCACGGACGCCGCTCGCCTGCTCTCCCTGGGAGGCTTCCTCCTCCCCCCCCTCCCGACAAATTTAAAATTTCGTTTTAAATAGCAGCTCCATCGCACGTATGCTCATCACGGGAATGCCCCGGGAGAAGGAGTTTAAGTATTTGATTTTAAATCTCTTCCGTTTCCACGACTCCTATTCTGATTTTTAAGCGAGTGTTTCTGAGGTTGCATTTGCAAACATCGGGTAGCACCTAAAGAAACGGCTCAGCATCGCTTTTGCTGTTTTAACGTGACGTGTAGAGCTACACCAACAGAAATAAAGTGTAGGAACTTAAATGACCGGGCTTCCACTCAGACATTTCCCTCTCTCTCTCTCTCTAACTCCACTGTTCCTTTCCTTTTCCTGTGTTACCAGTTAATAGTTCATATTTGCTGTGGGGATTTATTTACTCCTTGTCCACATAGAATATTCCTGTTTTAACCTTAAAAAATCCAGACAACTCTGTTGGAATAGCATATTTCAGTTCTTCAGGGAGGAAGAAGTTACATTTCATCTTGTGGTTGATGCCGGTCAGTTCAGGTCCTTCTCTTGCCAGTGCGACTCAGCCTCGGGCTGGAGCCTGTAGGACGCAGTGATTACAGGATTTCAGATGCCAACATTTCTACTTCAGGCTTTCACAGGAAGAAATGTAAATTTAAAGCAACAGGTATGAATGCCAATAGATCTACTTTTGTGCACATACAGATGAAATAGTACTTGGGTGTTGGCAAGCACTTTGGCTGCTCCTTGCCAGAGCTAATGGAGGGACTCCCAGCTGGAACACTTGTCCTATTTTTTCCCCTCAGCTATACGTCATCTGGTCTCACCAGATACATTTTCTTTTTGCAAACCTCTCTGCTCTTATACGTAAGACAAAGAAGAAAACCAGTTTACCTAGTACAGAGAACTCCAAAGACCAGTTTGTCTATTTTTGAAGCTGTAAAAAAGATACAGGATTTTCACAAGATAATGGTCTCCTGTTGCTAGATGAATCCAAAACTAGAGGTTAAGTATTCATGGAAAAACTAGCACAGAGGGGTACTTCCAAGCACTGCACTAGGAAAGCAAGACATTTACTGAAACAATCTGTTCCAAGGAACTTGTTCTGCTTTTTTCAGTGCCTGATAATATATCAGGTATAATAATCTATGGGTATAGGTTCAGAGCAGATGAAATGAAGAGCTCCAGAATGACTGGATTTTTTTTTTTAAAAGAAATCAGATGATCTAATGCAACCTGCAGCTCCAAGTAAAAGGAATTTCCTCTTCAAAGAAATTTATTTAAATTTGTAGGGAATAAGAAAAATCTGTCCTATTTTAAAGTGACTTTATTTCTCTACACTAGATACAACTTCTTAGAATATTCTACTGTTTGATATTATTTAACCAATACATTTTAAAGTGCAACCATTTTTTCTACTGTAAATATCGCCATTATGTCAACAAGCCATAGACACTGCAGTGAGGTTCTTAAATGTCACCAGCTGACGTGCTGTTAAACAAAAATATCACATCTGTATATTACGTTGAGATTTTTGTTCAATAATAAAATGTAATTCTTCAAGATAGACAAGACTGTGACCTGCACAGACAAAATTTCCATTCCCAAGAATGGTTCATACCTGACAAGAGAGGAGCCTACAAAAAGGAAAGGGTAGACGGTGACGATGCCACGATCCACAGACATGGTAAGTTCTTCACAAGGGAGGTGAGCATGATTCAGGTCTCTGGTCTCTCTAAGCTTGTTCTTCATAGCACCTAATCAAGGCTTTTGCAGATGAGGACAATTCACGATAAAACCAGCTGTGAAAATCACATGGTCTTTCTTTACGAAGAGAAGCTGGGGAACTTATCTGTGTTTCTGGTGGATGCCTAGTCTATCCAATTCAGGATCCTGCCTCCATGAACGGCCAGAAAACACCTAAGAAGACTCTACAAGCCATGTGGGGGAAAGTGAGCACTACTGAGCTCCTGTGAAAGCATCTCTCTAACATTGCATTGTAATCTGTTCTGCAGAAAATGATAAAAGCTAAGCCAGAGTTAACAACATCGTGCTGTTGTAAAAGCAAGCTGTATATTAACAGGAGTATTGTGTTTAAGGCCCGAGAGGTAATACTTACGCGCTACTTGTTGCTGGTGAGATCTCGATCTGCTAGTGTACCTTGTTCGGGACAGCATGCCGTACCTCAGAAAGACTTGGGCAAGTTGGAGAAAGTCCAGAAAAATACCAGTAAGAGTTATCAGAGATCCTATAACATGATTTAGGAGAGCTCGAAGGTTGGGGAAACTGTTAACAGAAGGAAAGACTACGGAGAAATGTGATAACAAAAATATCAATACTTGCCATGAAGCAGTAATAATCTACACACTGGTACTATATTCAAAACAACAAAAATATATGGGCTTAAAAGACAACAAAGGAGATACCACACATTAGAAAGAGCTTTCTACAATTGAGATTAATGACATTTAAGAATAGGTTGCATTGCAGTTATGGCATATCTGTCACTGGAGGGTTTTATGGCATAGTAGTCTAACATCTGTCAGGAATAACGTATAGTTGATATGCTCTGGGGAAGGAATATCATCAGCTAAATATGCTCTCTTCATATCTTTCATGTCCAGTTTCTGTGATTCTGTAATTTTAATAGCTAGAGACTGGCTTAAACTCTGAAACGTAACACCTTACCTGTCATCCAAACTTTTGTTAGCATTTGCTTTTGCAAAACTTACATCCCTATTTGGTCTAATCCTTTGCTTAATTCTGCTTCCATAGCCTCCAAAAGGCCATATTCGGATTTAGAATAAGCTCACATCAAGCTTATCCACACAAATAATATTTTACCTATCCATCTTGTAGGTCGGTTTGAATTTGGCCCAAAAATGAGAGCCTCTTTTTTATAAAAATGCAGTACTTTCCTGAGAACCAGAACACTGACGGAGATCCCAACACTAAAGCATTTCCTTTTTAATGGACATTAAATCTGGATTTAGGCTGCTTCGGTGACTGCTTGTTGTGGTTTAACCTCAGCCGGCAACTGAGCACCACACCACCGCTCGCTCACTCCCCCCCCGGTGGGATGGGGGAGAGAATCGGAAGGGTAAAAGTGAATAAACTTGTGTGTTGAGATAAAGACAGTTTAATAATTAAAATAAAATAGTAGTAGTAGTAATAATAATAACAATAATAATATAGAAAGCAAGTGATGCACAATGCAAGTGCTCACCAACCGCCGACCAATGCCCAGCCAGTCCCCGAGCAGCGTCCCCCCCGGCCAGCTTCCCCCAGTTTATGTACTGAGCATGACGTCACATGGTATGGAATGTCCCTTTGGCCAGTTTGGGTCAGCTGTCCTGGCTGTGCCCCCTCCCAGCTTCTTGTGCACCTCCAGCCTTCTCAGTCAGTGGAGCATGGGAAGCTGAAAAATCCTTGACTAGTGTAAGCACTACTTAGCAACAAATAAAGCGTCAGTGTGTTATCAACATTATTCTCATCCTAAATCCAAAACACAGCTCTGTACCAGCTACTAGGAAGGAAATTAACTCTATCCCTGCTGAAACCAGGACACTACTTTTGAGAAGGGGGAACTGCTGTTGAACTAATTACTGAGAAGTCTATAAATCAGTCTGGAAGCAAATTTTCTTCCAAAACGCCTTAGAAAAGCTTCCAGGCGGACGTATGGAAGACATTTTAAACAGAAGATCAGTGTTGCATTGTTTTAATCTCATTGAAACATTCCTACTGAGCTTTTTTGCTCAGTAGGTTTTGCAGCAGTTTCCCTGTACATATTCAAAATCCAGTGCAGAATAATCTTTTAAAACAAACTGGGCCACACTGTCCTGCACTGAGGTTTGCTTGGCAAGGCAGAAGGGGCAGACCACAAGGAAGCTGGCTATGGCTCTATCATCTTCTGTCCTGCATTACCGCAGCTCAGCCTCTGAGCAGGTTCACAGAGGCTCCAGCCCTATCTCATGCTACCTGGCAACACACTCCCACCGTCTGATAATCGGCAAAACTCAGCCACGCTCCAGTCAGACCCCGTTCTGTCCCAGGCTGCACCTCCGATAGGCTGACAAGGGGAATCCCCCAAGAGGCACTCGCAGCTCACCAAATACAGCCAGGGTCAGACTTGCAGCGTGACCAGGGTAGCACAAAGGGGAAGAACTATGGAGGAGAATCTCACTCTGAAAATATTTCAAAATCGGCACCTATTTCCACTTCAGTTTTATGCATTCTGCAGGTTAGAGTTGAACAAACTCCTTATCTGGAAAACAACCTCAGAACAGAAAACTCATTGCTCCTCGTTAAGCAATAGCGTAGTTATAAAACTTCGATTTGATTGCTTGCACAAGTGCTATGCTACTATCTTACATGTCATCAGAGCATATTCAAGGTCAGGCTGGACGGGGCTCTGAGCAACCTGCTCTAGTTGAAGATGTCCCTGCCCACGGCAGGGGGGTTGGACTAGATGACCTTTAGAGAGGTCCCTTCCAACCCGAACTATTCTATGATTCTATGTCAGCAAATATATGGTGAGAAACCACATCTTAAGTCCTCAAGTTAATCCCGTGCTTGTTCTTCACAGGAGATAAGGAGGGTGGAAGATGTCATGTCATCATTTCATTCTTTGTCTTGATAGTACTGAGGTCTGATTAAGCCCCAGTGTAACTTAGTGTTTTTCTCAGTCCCTTCCAGGACCATTCAGTTGTCCTGGCATTGTTAGGTACTACAGCTATACATCCCTGCTGTTTCCAGTACTGCCCTCTGTGTGAGGAGGAGCTGGTGCAATTGTTGCTCAGCTGGCTGTTTAATTGTTTGACTCTTGACAAAAGGAACTTGTGCAAGGGCAACGATTTAGCCTGTACCTTCAGCTAAATCAGGGACCGAAAAAGATCTCTCTCCTTTCAGTGGTGGTTAATAGTACATGAAGGCAAAGGCTATTACGACATAATACTTGCCGATCTACTTACAGCAGAGTTTCTGGGAACCAATAGTCCTATGAGACTATCAATTAAAAAGATAAATTTCTAAATTTATGCATAAAATTGACCTAAGTATACTCTGAAAGAGCCAGCAAATAAAATATGCCAAAACTATTTTTGAAGGTACAGTCTTCAAGCCAGTGTCATAGCTTTCTGAGTCTGCCTGACAAACGTAGCAAGTTTAGGCACAGTAGGACTGTGATTAAGGAAGAGGGTTTTTTTCAGCAACCGATCACCAAATTCACAAGGGAAAACATCAGATGTGTTTTTCTGTTTCAGCAAATCTATAAAGTACCAACATCATTGTAGGCTTAGCTAAGGAGATAACTGTAACATAGAAATTGATCATTCATTATGATGATAGAGGTGTGTTAAAAAGAGCTATGTGAGTGTAATAGATACATCTGCACATGACTCTCAACTTGTCAGTGGGCTTATGAAATTAATTTCTTCAATGAGAAGCATGCCTATTTTACATACTTCTGTACAGATCTCTGTCTTTTCCCTGCCCCTCCCTCAAAGAAAAGGAACAAAATCTTTACACTTCTGGCTATAAAGAAGTTGTTTTCCTGCATGACTTCACTGGACAAGAAACATCATTATAGCAATGGAAAGCACTTTAGCCTGATAAAGGTTTACCTTGTTTTCTAGAAGTGCAGCAATGATGTCAACACTAAAAAGTAAGAAAGCTGAAGCCTGTTTCAAACTGTAGCTGAATACAAGTTTGTGAGATATTTAATGGAACTTGGAAACTACTTAATTTTTCTCCCAGGAGTGTAATAGAGTTATCATCAGGATCTTAATACTGTTACTAAAAGAACAGCCACATCTGTCAGTATATTTCTTCAGAAGTCAAAGTTATGGATATGTATGTGTAGTCACTCCCCGTCAAAGAATTGCTTTCTGCTTTTCTTGAGAAGACACAGGAACACAATCATTTCCTGTTACTTGATTGTCTCCAGCTTCTCCTTACAGAATTTAGAATGCAAAGTAATTGTAAATCTTGATGACTAGAATGTTTTAGAATTTAATAAAGATACATGCTTTAATGGGTTTCTTTACTCAGCCGGCATTTTTTATAATTGAAATCAAAAAACCTTTACTCATCCTATGAGTTTGCTCATTTGATCATCTGTGATTAAGATGAGTAAAACCTTCCCAAAGAAGCAATTCAGCACAAGCTGTCCCCACAGTTCTGAAGAAAAAAAAAAAGGATCAGTCAGAAACTGGCAAGGAATCCTGCCCTTGGATAGCCACTGGAGTCTTGCATCCCTAAACCTGCGTTCTTAAGTGATTTCATCTGTCCACAAGGGTTTATTTATCTCTTACTGTTGACAGCTTTCAGTCATATTTATCCATGCTGGTCCTTTTTTCCTCCATTTAATCATGCATCATTTAGAGGTTCTCGGATCTTTAATCTTGGCCGATTCACCACCTTTTCGCATTTGGCTTGACCAAAACGGATTTTACTGTTCTACAATCATGCTCTTCAGTTTCTCTTCCTCTGTTGCAGTGGATAACACCACCGTCTCTTCTCCATCACCAAGGCTCAAACACTACGGTAAGGTCAGTCTTGACTGTTCTCTCCCCCACTTGAAGATAATTGTCAAATCTTGTCTGCTTTCCCCCCCATACAAGTCTATTCCTTCCTTTTCAAGCAAACATTTGGACTTCCCTTATGTATCTTTTTTTCTCTTCTTGGGTCTTTCCTATGCTATTTTTCTTCCTGTTTTTCCCCTCCAAAATGCTTGCTGCCAAAATGTCAATCACCTTTCCTTTCTTTTCTTACACAGATGCAGTGGAAATCATGATCATCTAAACCTTCGGGTGCGTGTGAAGTACTACACACTTAAATAACAGAACATTGAAGATAAGCAGTAAAAATCAATCAAAGCAATAGTACCTCTTCCTGTGTTTCCTCAGAGACTTTGAGAACTGTTCCAGTATCATCTTACCGAGGGGAGGATGAGGGGAGAACAGTACCAACCTCTTTTTTCCAAAGACAGAAGCTTACGTACATTAATGCTTCACATCCTTCTGAGATGGCAATAACAACCGTATGCATATACGCCATACCGTACATCATATAATTGCACGATGGATCTGGCACACTAACATTTCCACTCCCACTATAATCAACAGCAATTTCATCTTGCAAGTTAATTCTGTATAATTGTCTATAGGCTGTGAATTAGTCATTCTCACAGTTTTGAAGTGTTTTCTGACCAGCCAGCCTGCGTACCTCTGTTCACCTGAATATGCTGAGCTAGTGTTTGGAGACCCCCTCTTTGTTTAAATGTGTGTAAGTAATTAGGTTTAAATCTATCTGTTTGAGTTTGCATGCTTCAGCACAACTGCTTAAGCACGTTGCACGTCTTGTTTTAATCCTTGGCCATTTCTCCTCGTTCTGCCTCTGGCTGGAGCCAAGCTGAGGTCCTGAATCTCTTGCCCTCTGGTGAGAAGTCTTAAGGCACTGACATTGAAATACTGACATTTTTTGCAGGTATGGCCCAAGTAATTCAGTTAAGACACCAGGCAGTATCATACTGGAAGAAAGGATGAAGAAATAACTTGGAAGAAGAATGAAAAAAATAAACCTCCAGCAGTGCTCAAGCTGCTGCTTTGTATTCTGACAAACTGGGTAAGATTTTGATATAGGACGCTGGCATTGACACATGCTTTACAGGCATTTTGCAGCTAGGACAAAGAAAGATGCTGCGGCAAATAAAACTGACTACTCGTTGCATGAAGAGTCACCTGCAGATTGGAGTCTCTCACTGTATTGACCCATGGAAACCAGCACAGACCCTCGTCCAGGAACCAGCCCAACCAGCCTTCAGTGCATGACAACACAGGGGCATCAACAACTCCGGCTGAGAAAACTGGGTCAGCATCGTTGCGCTTGCCTTCATTAAAAGTTACTGGCGTATTGTTCTGTAATACACACGTGACAGTTATCTTTCCTTCTCAACCCGCCCACCCTGGGCAAACGTGAGCGGGTCCACTCCGTGAGCCCTGTTCTCTTTTTACACTTCATAGCCTTGTGCTCTATTCAGCAAGCACCCAGATAGCCAGTTTGATTGCCCCGAAGCCTCGCAGATGCCTTGCAGGCAGACTGCCAGCCAAAAAGCTGCACTTGGTCACTTCCCAGCTCCTTGTTCCCCTGTTGTACCCGCAACTCTCGCTTCCTCTCTGTATTCTCAAAGCAACGGCCTTTGCTGTGTTTGAGTTCTTGACCACCTGCCTTCTGCGCGACACCTGGGGCCCTCCTCAGCCTTTGTGCCATGTACCCTCAGGCCAGTATCACCACATTCGAAGCAGAATGTCCCGTCACAGGAACGTACTGAGAATTAAGCATTCAACGGTTAGATTATCAAGTAGGTAGTGCATTTTGATCAGTCAGGTTATTAATGAAGTTCATCAGCATAAATTCTGTATCGGTTTAGATCTTACCAACGTTCTTACGAATCTACGTATAGATACTCAGTTGAAGCCAACAAAAAAGAAATCTCAAGGTGGCAACACATAGCACAGAA
>NW_008825555.1:141881-142152 GCF_000699105.1 Pygoscelis adeliae
GAATAGCAAAACCAGAGCAGGTGGAAACAAATCTGAGTTTTTTATAGTGTTCCGGCAGGATGCCACATCGCGCGGCAGCATCGCTTTCTCAGCTCTGCAGTACGCGGTCTCGGTCTCTTCAGCAGCTCCAGCCCTGTTTCCTGAGGCATCACCCCGCCGAGTAACGCCGGCCCTTACGCGTTACGTACGCGATTTCCCTGCCGCTCGGCCACCGGATCCGGGGACGTTTCCTTCCGCGCCCAGCTGCCGGCTAGCCCAGGGACGACGGGCC
>NW_008825555.1:143491-171700 GCF_000699105.1 Pygoscelis adeliae
AAAAGGGAAAAGGGCGCGGTACCCGGCCGGTAGCGGGGCCCGGAGCACAAGGCTCTGGCAAAACCGGTGCTGCGGCCAGCCCTTCCCGTGGGAGCCGGGACAGGCCAGTGGCGGAGGAGAAGAGTTTTTACCCCTCTTACGCCAGAGCTCCCTCGTTAGGTCGGTGGCGCGGAGCGGAGCGGAGCTGTCTGCGTGCCTGCTCTTGCTTTTATTTTGTTTTTTTGGTACACTGCTTAAACGGTGTCCTGCTGCAAATGGAAGTAACTCACTTGCTTCATATCCACAAGCCTTGGACACGCCAAAAGGGCTTAAAACTAACAAAATTACAACAACCAAAGAGCAGGCACTTGGATAATGCAACATTTTCACTGAAAACATGTTGCTTCGAAGTACCTTCAGTGGGACATTTGGAATACTTACTTACAGTCAATTAGCATAACTACGTAATGCTAATTGAATGGATTTTTTCTTTTTTTCATACTTTCTTATATATCAGGTGTTTCTTTTCATCATCCAGTTTCAAGCAACCAATCAATTCTTACAAGCTTCATAAAAGTTAAACCCAGACTAGATCTAGCAGGGGAAGGCAGGCAGGTGTTAGCGTTTGTACGTGTGTATGTGTGCACATACATAAACACACACACGTACGTTTTGGTAGCTGTCCGGTCAGCGCGCACACCCTGGCCAGCCTTTCGGCGTGCTGTGCATCTCCAGACTGTCTGTAACACCTGTGGTGTTTTACCTGGCAGGATTATCACTGGAGGTCTGCGGAGGACTGAGCTTTGTGTCCAACAGACAGTGGTTCATCTAGAAAACCACATCCTTCAGACTGCTAGAAGTGTTTAAATATAACAACCCTAACAAGCAAATAAAACTGTTGCTAGAACTTAAGTCTGTCGAAAGCTTTTGCCCAGATCATTTATGAAAGCTACAGGAGAAGCAAAATAGTCACAGTCTTGCCGTGAATGAGAAGGGAAGCGAAGTGCATGAATTAAAAGCATGCTAAATGGGAGAAACAAAAGGATAGGATTATCTTTTGTTTCGTTTATTTTGGCAATAGAAAAAAGTGAATGTGTTTCAAGCAAAATGCTAGGACAAATAGAATGGAAATAGGAAGGAAAATGTGTCATCAAATAAAGTAAGCTTTATACTTGCCTGGAATGCTGTATGTCGTTCTAGTCACCTGCTGTCAGAAAGGATCCTGCAGATTTTGAGGGAACTTGAAGATGGCATATCAGGATTTGGGGGGCTCTGGAAAAAGACAATGAAAGGATTTTTTTTTTAAATTATGTATGACATAGGAAGAAAGATAAATAAGCTATGATCAAAGTACACAAAACTCACAGATGGTTTACAGAAATATATTAGGAGCGTCTTCTTGTCACCTAAAAAAGACGAGCCATTATAACAGTGAAAATGCCAAGTTTGCTAAAACAAAGTAGTTATAGAATCATAGAATCATTTCGGTTGGAAAAGACCCTTAAGAGCACAGAGTCCAACCGTTAATCTAGCACTGCCAGATCCACCACTAAATCATGTCCCTAAGCGCCACATCCACACGTCTTTTAAATACCTCCAGGGATGGAGACTCAACCACTTCCCTGGGCAGCCTGTTCCAGCGCCTGACAACCCTTTCGGTGACAACCCAGTTGTCACAGAATGTATAATTAGGGTCACATTATTTCATATTGTGGAGGTCAACAGCTCTGAGATGAAGGAAAAACTAGATTTGTATAGGTAAAAATACGGATTTATAATGCTAAGAAAAATATGGAAGGGATATAGGATATCAATCTTGAGTTTAGCCTCAGTTTTAATTTTTAAAACTTAGGTTAAGATTTTCATTCTGTTTATCCTGTACGTGCCTTCTGCAGGATGTATTGCATCTTTCTCCAAAGCATCTAGTGCTAACCACTTCTGGAAACAGGAGATGGGACTAGCTGGGCTATGCTGTCATTTGTTGGCTGTCATCATGGCTCTCGCTTCTATCATCTGATGGTTCTTTGGGAGCCTGTGCAAAGTAAGCTGGTGTCCAATTTCAGAGGTAGAAAGGAGTGGGTGCAGCCTGGTTGTTTTCACAGCTGACACCACTTCTGTGCCTGCCATGACTAAGTGACACGTTGGAAGTCTTCGTGATACGAACCTGTAGCTTCAGTCATAGTGCCCTTAGCCAAATTAAGCTCTTGGAATTTACCTTTACTCAGGCAGGGAGGAGGAGCAGATACAGTAGTAAAGCTTTCCTCCCTCCTGTGGAAGTAGTCTCAGCAAATTAGGAAAGTAGACGATATATGTGCTTTAGTTCTTATATAAAAACTGTACCTTATATCTAACAATGTTATGTTATATTATGTAAGTAGACGCTTATACTAATATCTACTTATATCTACTAATGTTGGGGGAAAGTACACTTTTTCTGAAAAACATGCATTGTTGTACCAAATTCACTGTTTTTGATGACTATATGAAAGCATCCCCAGTCCTTGCTTTGGAGAGCTGGTCGCTTTAGGTGCACAGCAAAGCACAGAATGTAGTGTGGGCTAATTTACTTTCTTTTTTGAGAGTAAATTAGCTCACAACAGACTCTACTGTGTAATGCCACGGTTGTGTCACCTCTGGTTACCTGTATGCCCTACTGACGTTTATTCGAGTCTGCATTTTGCATTGATGTTTAGTGTTCTTTCACTTTTTCATTACTTGTTTTTAGTTGTTGTCATTATTGGTTCTTAAGATCTGGTTGTAATAGCATTTTACAATTTTTATTTTTTTTTCCCCCAAAGATCTTCAGTCTTGATCTTGGAGGTATATCTGCTATTGTACTGAACGGCTATGATGCAGTAAAAGAATGCCTTGTTCATCAAAGCGAAATTTTTGCAGATAGACCGTCTCTTCCCTTGTTTAAGAAGCTGACAAACATGGGAGGTAAGTCCTGCTGTCTTTTATATAAAAATGTAATTTTTGCCCAATAGATGGGTTTGTGATCACATGAAACATTTGCTTTAGCCATTTTCTCTACTTCTTTATCTCTGTTCATAAAATACTTGATGCTTCTTTAAAGATATTATTTGGAAAGGATTGTCACTCTTGGACTATGTTCCATAGCAAGCTGTGTGTAATTTTTTGTCTCCTTTTTTGTCTTGTTAAATAATTTTATTATCTTATGGGGGGAAAAGAAAGCGTTGCATAAAATACTGTGTCAAAATATTTTTTCAGGCTTACTGAACAGTAAATATGGCAGAGGATGGACAGAACATCGCAAATTAGCTGTAAATACCTTTCGAATTTTTGGATATGGTCAAAAGTCCTTTGAACACAAAATTTCAGAAGAATCTATGTTTTTTCTTGATGCCATTGATACATACAAAGGCAGACCATTTGATCTTAAGCACTTGATAACAAATGCTGTTTCAAACATTACTAATTTGATTATTTTTGGAGAACGTTTTACATATGAAGATACTGAATTTCAGCACATGATTGAGATTTTTAGTGAAAATATTGAATTAGCTGCTAGTGCTTCTGTATTTTTATATAATGCCTTTCCTTGGATTGGTATCTTGCCATTTGGGAAACACCAGCAGCTGTTTAAAAATGCAGCTGAAGTCTATGACTTTCTTCATGAGCTTATTGAACGTGTCTCTGAAAATAGGAAGCCTCAGTCACCTCGACATTTTGTAGACGCATATTTAGATGAGATGGATTGCAATGAAAATGATCCAGAATCTACATATTCAAGAGAAAACTTAATTTTCTCTGTTGGAGAACTCATCATAGCTGGGACAGAAACCACAACAAATGTTTTAAGATGGGC
Organism: Pygoscelis adeliae; assembly: GCF_000699105.1. Classification (NCBI taxonomy): domain Eukaryota; kingdom Metazoa; phylum Chordata; class Aves; order Sphenisciformes; family Spheniscidae; genus Pygoscelis; species Pygoscelis adeliae. The sequence goes on from NW_008825555.1 coordinate 147,300, forward strand.
ACTGTTATTTATGGCTCTTTATCCAAACATTCAAGGTAAGAACTTTGACGTTTTGAGGAACCGATACACTTTCTTATTGCAAATTTAAAATGCTTCTTCAAAGCGGTGCAGTGATCCATAGGTGTAACCAAAAAGGAAGGTTTGTATATATTACTCTATCGTATCATTTGCCAAATATACTATGGACAGATGTGAAAAGCTTATTTTATATGCAGATGAAGTGGATAACAAAAGTCAAGTATGATGATAAGATTTTAGCATATTATTTTGTGAATACATTTTTATGTAGCTTTAACATTTTTAATAAAGTATTTCTGATATATTTAAGTTTAGTGTTGTGATGCATAATATTGGTTGGCAGATATTACTCATCTATGTAGTTAATAAGCAAATGCAATTAAATGTGAAAGTAATAAACTAAATGAAATATGTCAAAACATCAGCAAAAATGTAAATCAGGTTGTGGTTAACAGTTTAGGTACAATTTCTTTTTATCCTTAAGTGCCTCAATTCACAATAGATTTACATGTTATAGACATGTATATTTATACTTTTGGAAGAACAAAAATAGCATTTAAAAATAAAAAGATGTGTTACAGTCATTCCAAAGTAAGACAGCAGTAGATGTTTGAATGTCATGCTATAAACAGTGAAAATCATTCAGATTAAATAAAGAAATTGACGCCAAAGCTCTTTGGTTGCTGCTATTATCATTGTTTTAAGTCCCATATTCACTGAGCTGGTTAAAATATCTGACTAAGCAAGTAGAACCAAAGTTTGCTCAAATATCTCCTGAGAGCCGTAACTTCTTACGTATTTTCTTATTTTCATTTACTCAACTATTTTAGTTAGTTGATTAATTAATTGAACATGAGGAAACTGATTAAAGATTAAAAAATAGGAAAACTTTCTTCTAGTCTAGGATTAAAAGCAAGATCTAACAGGATTTGAGTTGTTAATTTAAAAACCTTGAGGGACATACTTAAGAGTAATATGTAGCTTCAGCTCACTAAGTACAGCTAATAACCTTTTTTGTGGATGCTTAAAACTGCGATTGCTATTTTTAACCAGTCAGCACATTTCAGACAATTCAAAACAAATGGATTTAAAAAAATTAAATGTTGCTTTTATGCTTCTGCACTCCACTGATTCATCTATGTGCTCCACACAGTAAAATAAGAAAATCTACCAAAAAAGAAAAACATTTAATAAAATTAAAAGATAGAATCTGATTTCATAGGTACTTCAGTTTTAGGATGCGTATGTACATTGTCCATATTCTAGTTAAGAATGTATTAAGTGCCGTAATTAGTCAATAGGATATATTTATGCTTTACATTGTATAAAAAGCCCAAATGCGAAAAGGTCCACTTAAATCAAAGTTGTCAGTCTGTCCTAGTTCACAAACAATATTCATATCTTAAAACAAGAACATCCTTATTCCTTCTCTATTAAGATCTGACCAAAATACTGTTTTTCAATAAAGATCAAGATAACTGTCGTTTTGTGTCTCCTATACGTTGGCTGATTTAGTAGAGATCCACTTACCTAAAATAATCTTCTGATCTCAGATCTTGTGATATAATGAGTTTCTGAATTTGGATTCAAAATCAGTTCATCTGGATAAAAATAAAAATTACTGTTACCTTTCATTTATTTAGACTTTCTCTGTCCAAGTATTACAATATACACCGATACACCACTACATCACAGAATGTACTTTCACTAAGCTGCTTTTCACCTCTTTATTTTGATGTGAAACATCGTCACTTCAGGTTGAAAAAACTGGTGACTGGTAGAATTTTTCTGACATTGCCCAGATTTTTATTATTGGTTCCACATGAATTGTAAAAGTCCAACTTTGTTTTAGTTAGGAGCTGTTTGGCAGTTTCAACAAAGAAAGAGTATCAGGAAAAAGAAGAGACAGTTTGAATGCCTTTGAGATTATTTAAATAACCTGTGAACTTAATTTTTAAAATAGCTTAAAAAAAATCAGTGATTGAATTTTTCCTTTTCAGTTAAATTCAGATTCCTGTCCCTCTTAGCTCTCACTGTGTTGTATCAGATATTTTCAGTTTAAGAGTGAATGATTTTACACTGTGACAATTCTAAAGAATCGTAGCAGAATTAGACAAGGAAAGGCTCAAGTAGCTAATTTCAGTGTTACCTGTGTTCACTCAGGTATTTAATGTACTTTATCTTTGCAGTTTTTTGCTCGTTTCTTTAGTTTTGAAGAGCTCCAGAAATAAAAATGTACACAAGGAAAGAAAAGTATGTTAAAACATGATTTTACTGAGAATAATTACTTTCAAAATGAAGATTACTGGTGTATATGCTAGTAATATTCCTACTAGCAGGTTAAGGAATATAGAGTCTAAATTTAAAAGCTTATAGGCCACTGTATTTTATATAACATATTTCATGTTTCAGTATCCTTTTAAAAGTATATATTTTATAGCTTAAATTAATAAAATAAAGGATATTACACAATAAACATCACCTTTTATTCCTGTTCCTAACAGGGCAAGTTCAAAAAGAAATCGATTTAGTCATCGGCCCAAACAAAATGCCTGCCTTAGAAGAGAAATGCAAAATGCCATACACTGAGGCTGTTCTACATGAAGTTCTAAGATTCTGTAATATAGCTCCACTAGGTATTTTTCACGCGACTTCCAAAGATACTGTTGTGCGTGGTTACTCTATTCCTGAAGGCACTACAGTCATTACAAACCTCTACTCCGTTCATTTTGATGAAAAATACTGGAGCAATCCAGAAGTGTTTTCTCCTGAGAGATTTTTGGACGGCAGTGGGCAGTTTGTCAAGAAAGATGCATTTATTCCCTTTTCACTAGGTAAGAGTGATTTCTTCCACTGTTCCCTTTTCATAAATCTAGAGATGTATAACATATAAGTGATCGCAATAAATCAGGAATGGACAGAATGATATAAAATATCCACAGTTCTGATGAAACAGCTATTTTAAAGATATTCAATATGATGCACTCTGGACATAACACATTTTAGCATAATACCTTTTGTCTAGATGAGCTCATTATTATATACAAACTAACAAAAAGACAGCACAATATCTTCTTATCTGAGGAGTCTATACATTTTATATCATTGCAGTAGATAAGTGTTATTCATTTCACAATTAATAGTCATTTGCTGCTAAAGTTATTACATACAGGTGATTTACACAAACAGCTTTCAAATTTCAGCACTTAGATCAGCACCAGAAATTGCAGATTTTATTCAGAACTAGCTTGGGGGTCAGCATGTAGCACTGCATTTTGTCCTGAAGAGAGATTCTGGCAGTCCTAATTCATTATGGATTTGTCTTTTGATGCCTGTAAGAGTGGATAATTTACCTTAATATGGATATTAATATATACCTTAATATGGATAATTTACCTTGCATATGATTATCAACCTAAAATATTAGGTGTTCTGTGTAAGCTAACTGCCAGGGTTACTTCTGCGGTCCATAGAAAGACATAGCCTTGTGTAGAGGGTGACTTAGTTTACTTATCTGGGATACTCTTTCTCAAAAAAAATAGAAGGAGAAAGACAAGACAATTCCCTTGGAATAGATGTGCAACATCTAAATGGCCAAAGTTAGATCTGATGAAGTCCACCTTTATTGTGTATTGTATTACGTTTCTTTTTGCCAGTTCCAAATGTTGTTACCCATTCATCTGTGTCTTCCACAACCACATTTACACCCTGTAACTAGTCATACACGGAATGGGAACTAATATTTAAAGGCATTATCCAGACCCGTTTCATATCTTTCTACTTACCACGTTATAAAAATTGCCAGATAATAATGACTGGTAGTAGGGGTAATTAAGAAAATAGTAGGGGACAAAGGCTGAAATGCACAGTATCATTTTTTTAAAATATCTTCTGTCTCGATTGGCATTTCAAGACAAGACGAAGTAGCTAATAGCTTATCTAAATAGATTTGACAGAATTAGTTAAAATGGCATTTGTGTAGTGAGAGGAACAAATTCTCTAAAATCTGTTTCTTGCTGTAAATTATCAGTTGTCCTCTCTTACGGAATACTACCACCAAGTTCATACAGCTCCTCTTAGGACACAGAAATGACCATTCTCATTCATAATAAGAGCGAAAATGTAGTTGAACACATTTCAAGTCTTTTCAAAACCTTCTTTTCAATCCAGGAAGAAGACATTGTCTTGGAGAACAACTAGCTCGAATGGAAATGTTTTTGTTTTTCACTTCATTACTACAACGATTTCACCTGTGTTTTCCTCACGGCGTGATTCCAGATCTCAAACCAAGATTAGGCATGACATTACAACCACAGCCATACCTCATCTGTGCAGAAAGACGGTGAAGAGAAGGGTCTAGATTGTCAGGTGGAGCACAATGCTCCAAGTTGCAGCTGAGGATCCACCTTGCCTTCTATTTCTAAATGTGTTCATGTCAGAAGAACAAAAATTTAAAGGACTTGCAGATAAATTCTGACTATTTGTGCACAAGTTAATAGTTTCTTTTTCCTCGGTTTTCACAAAGAAAAACCTCAACCAAAAATGTGAAACACATCCTGTGTTTAAAGTTGATGTTTTCACTCCAGAAGTCTGTTTTGAATCTAACTTCTGATTCAGCTGTTAAATATTAAATACTTAGCAAGCCACTTTACTTTGAGAGGATATTTTTATAAGCATGGAGAATATGGCTCAAAATGTTTATACTCGGATTCATCCGTGGAAATCTCATTTACATTATTGCAGCTGAGCTGTTCTTTATAATTCTCCATTAAATTTACATAGCTAAAAAGGTTTTAAAGGTATCTATTTAAATTTCTGTAACTCAGAATAAACTATCTTTTCCAGCCTTGACAAACAAACTGTCTATTAAAGCATTTTCATCCTTCCTCTCCTTGCCCTATCTTCCCAGTTGGTCATGATTTTCTAGTGAATCAGATAACTGTGTGAATTCACTTCTAAGATCTTTTAGGGCTTGCTTCTCATTTAGTAACATACACAAAGTGTTCAATTATGCCATAGTCCTGACAATTACAGCAATGTTTTTTGCCAGTTTATTGCATTTCCAGACACATGTCCTTCATTGCCTCCCAATACAGATCATTGTGTAACGATTAATCTCTGCCTAAGTAGTCTGGAAAAAACAGTGTTTGCGTTACCGGAGTCGCATGCAACTACACTACCAGTCACAAAAATAAGCTGCTCATGAGTCTGACCAGAAAAGAAACCTTTTTGGGAGGGGGAGTGGAATAGGGTGGGGAGAAACAGATTTTAAATAGATTTTAAGCACAAGTTTTAGGCGTAACAGCTACTCTTGACTTCTGCCAGCTTCATTTTTTATTCTTGACAGCTATTGCTTTGTGGTTATTGGTAGCTAAAGATTTATGCATGCAGGGCCTACAGGAGAACCTGACACTGTAAATATGGTATGGTCAGTCCCCACCATGTGGGGAGAAGTAGGGCCTCAGAATAGGGTTCAGAACAAAACACACACTGAGCAAGTGGCTATTTAAGGACAGGGCTGAGTATTAGACCTTGCTCTTTATACAGTTTATGTTTCAATTTGGAGCTGCAGGAAAGTTCGAAGGCAGGAATTGGTGTTTTTCTGCTGACCTGATGTTTACAGCTTATACTGAGCGGAAATACTTCCTTTCTTTTGAAATAGCAAAAGAGGATCAAACAGCGCTAATACCAGTCCACTTATATAGTAGCCTGTTGACTTTAAGATGCAGCAGGTCCAGATTTAATTACTGGCTCTGTCTGAGGGTAGTCAGACCCACATGTCCCACAGAGAGCATCTCGAACACGTTCTTGATGCTCTGAAGAGGGTGGGCAGGCTACTCCTCTTGCTGAATAACTGCCTTTCTGTAGAGAAGATTTAAGATTCAAAAAGGGGAGGAGGGAGCTAAGCCTGACTGCTGTGCATTGGGCACACCATGAAAGCTGCTAATAAACCACTCCTAAGATACTGGCAAACAGTGGGGCTTAGGAGTCAAGATTGAGGCTTTTCTGGATACCTGCATAAGTAGATGCTGGGTGCTTGTGAAATGCTTAACAAAAAATTGTGGAATCTACCTAATTTAGGTGCCTTCAGTATGAAGCAATACTGAACAGAAGAGTTCAGTGCTACAGTTCTGGACTCGTAATTCTTCCTATATTCTACCCTGTGCTCTTAGACCAGACAGCCAGAGTTTTGTTAGTATCTAGGCTTGCCTTCTGGGTTGCAAGAACTCTAGGACATCCTTTGGTTAACATGGTTCAAATAATCCTAATTGAAGTCGGGGGAGGATTAATAAAAATCAAGAACTAGTTCTTGCGGGGGCTATGCTCAAAATGCAGCTGGCCAGTGATAATTCCCTTTTGCTGAGGTATTTTGAGATCTAACTCCTGGCTAGTCTTTAATCCATTTAATGAGAACCATATTCATTATATGTTATTCTCATTGCTACATCAAAACGCCTTATAAAAGCCTCAGAATATCAGTCTGAACTTTTACTATTATCTGCCAACTTATGGTCTCAATTAAGCAATCAAATACATTCGGCAAACTGTCTTTTCTATAAATCTGTATCAGTATTAGTTATATGTACATGTTTCATTCTGTATTTTCTCTCTGACTTAGAATTATCTTAATGATTCAATTTAATAATTTGAAATACTGACATAATGATTTTTTCCAGTCCTCTGGAATTTCTCCATTGTATCAAGATTGATTAGTAATGAACATCAGTGGCCAGCCAGATGTTCAGAATTTCCTGGTGAGAGTTTTCTACAGCTGAAATACCTAGCATAGCTGGCTGCTATTTAACATTGTTTGGGGATTAAAGGTTGATATACTAACCGGTATATCTTTTTCTGGTTGTAGAATTTAAGGATGAAGAAAGACATTAAGTGATGTGTCGAGGTAAGATTGTTCCCATTTGCAAAGTTTTTCCTATCTGGCTATAAATGTCCTAAGGTTTTGGATTAAAACAATGTGTCCAAATACTGATGGAAAGATTTCTTGAAATTTAAGTTGTAACCTCTCCATTTTTGTATATTAATGCCATTTATGGCGCTCTTGGTTTCACCATTTTCCCAAGTTTTATTCCCTCCAGTATTTATAGTCTTCTCATTTTTGTCTTTTGCAGAGTTAGCTCTTTGAATTCATGATGATAGTTTAGAACTTGAAGCCCTGTTTCCACGTACAGGTATACCACAACCACAAGAAGAAACTTTCATGTACTTTCTCTGTAACTCCACTGCTGTTCCCAAAGGCAGTGAAGGACTTTTTGCTGTAAACGTAGCTAAAAATGCATATTCAGCTTGCCTTTGCTGCTCTCAATCCCTGTACAGTTTTGAATCATTCTTTTTTCTAGTTTGTCCATGAAAAAATCCACTTCAGCTTTTTCCCTTCCTGTGAGATTATTGCAATGTTCTTTGCACTATTTTTCCGTCTTGTTCAGTATTTGTAAATGCAGACTAGATTCAGCAGTCTTTCCTAAGGAATAGGAATTTTAGGATTAAGACTTGATTTTATATTCTTTACTTAATTATTTTAATTTTTCCTTGAACAATAACTAGCTGTCTTTTCTGAGTAGAATCACAGAAATCCTGCTAATTGGAGGAGAATATAGTCAACTCACCATTGTATTAGTTTACTATATCCCATTCAAACGTCTCCACAGCCAACTACAATGTAGTCCCAGAAGGAAGATTATGAGCTGCTGTTATGTTTTTCCTACATGTGTTTTCTCCATCTTGGCTCTGGTTTTGTATACTTGCCCTAAACCAGAAACTCTAGAAGTGGTTCTGTGCCTTTACTTTTTCGTGCCATTTCTGTATCACGAGAATGGGTGCTTTCTGCACTATTTCTCAGACAGAGTCTATTCCTGTATCTATTCCTAGACTTAAGTCTAGGCCTAGGGCAACACATCGTGCTATCCAGCAGGAGATCCCCTTCTTAACACTGATGCAAGAGCGGCAGTCGGTACCACCATAGTATCTGAAATCTTCCTTTTTAAAACTCTATCCTTACACTGAAGTTTTTGGGTTAACCTTGCCCATGCCAGCATCCCCAGAAACTGAAAAGGGAACGCTACAAGCATGTCATGTACGACACTGAAAGAATGCCGAAGAAAATCTTACTCTTCAGCACTTCATTTCCTGAACTTCCACCAGTTTCTGTGGTACTGGTGAACATAAGCTTAGTGTGAACCTAATAAATGCAGGAAGGTTCATTAATTTATGCCTTCAGAAATTAACTATACAAAGTGAGATTTCATAAAAATTCAAGCAGCATTACTGCTTCTCTTAAAGTAAATAGTTTGAATTTATTGTGATATATTCTTTATATGTATCCAGAATATGCTGTGAGAGAAAGACCTAGAGAATCATGATAATGCTTTTTTGTTAGTTTGCCAGTACATACTAGAAATAGTTCAGCTAACTTGGACTATATGCCAGGATGTAGCTACATCTTTTTTCAGTGAACAATATCTCATGTCTTAGATCTCAATTTCTCTTAATAAGGGAATGATAAAATAGAAACAGGGGAAAAGGAGAATATTATATCTGATGTTTATAATATAGCATGTATTTTAATATTGTGTATACACTGTCAACTTTGTAATGTTTTAACTGGGAACTAATAACTGTCCAGAGGATTGGTCATATCATCTGGAAAATGAGAGAAAGTTAAATAAAGAGAAAATTATAAATAGGGAAGAAAAGAGTAGATTGAAAGCAAAAAGACAATGTGTTCTAATTTTTGCCATTATTTACAAATCATCAGGAAGCATGAGTGTTTTATCTGGAAAAATAATTACAGTTCTTTTGATGACATTTCTGGATTGAATTGGTAGAATTTTTCAGACTAAGTACCAGAAGTCACTGTATCTGTAGCAGCCAAAGTGCTATTTCAGACCGAAATGTACAAAGAGCCTACTTCTTTCATCCTTAAACTAAGTGTATCATAGAACTGTGGTAATTTTTAATTCTGTACAGAATTGGGGTTGGAAAGGAGCAAAACTCCCTCATGATTTAGATCTGTAGTGACTTAAGAGCTAAAATATGCCTAGAAGATGTGATCTCCCTTGTCCATGGTTTGAGTATCACTGCAGGAAACGTGAACTGAACCTGCTAGGAAAATTGCCTTTTCATTGGGCAGAATCAATAGTTCCTTCTCCTATGGGGATATGCCACTGTATTATGGGTAAAGGGAAATGCGGTGCCCAGGAGCCCTAGAAATCTTGAAAGAGAGCAAAGTGAATATGCTCTCTGTAGAGCCAGAATATAGGTTATGGGGGACCACCATCTGGCATTAGGGGGACCTTGCTTAAACAGCCCTGGAGACCCATGGCAATGCCATCTTTAGCCTGCGGGTGGCTGGACAACAGCTGGTAAATTTTCAGGTGTTTTGTTGAGGATAGCTGTCAGGGACAGAAATATCTCACTGTGTAGTTTCTGTGTATGTTGAGAAAACAGACGTCATTCAAAGTACTGTGTTACTGGCCAGTCCAAACCTCCAAAGTTACTCATCATGCCAAGGACAAACTAGGCGACTTTGCATGAAGATGCTTAAGGTGAGCTCATTTCTTTGCAGATAATGTTCAGCAAGGATTGTTGAAGCAAACAGTCTAGGTAGGATATCAAATCAGCTCCTAGTAGTGTCCAAGGTGAGATACTGGCGTTAGCTTTAGAGATGTACAGGCTCTTGCAGAACTGCACAGATTAGACTGCAAGGGAAGAGAAGCCTGATTGGTACCTGCTGTATAATGACCATCACACTAATGCAGTTTCTCTGCTTATTAACCCAACCTACCCTTAACAACCATTCTGTGTGCTTGTGGACTCATTCCCCTTTCTTCTTCCTACTGACATGAATATTTGCTGAATTGAAAAGTGCTGAACAGATGTGCATGCCTCCCTTTCTTCTACACCAGGTTTTCTTGCAAAGGAAACTTCGATGTACTCCAAATGGGAAAATAATTCTGCATCGGCAATGTAGGCAGTGTTGATAACTAGTATTATAGTACCGCATAGGAAGATCTGACGTGCACTGACTTTACGCTGCAGGAATTTAGCATCATCTCTATTCAGTGGTATTCAGCATCTCTCTCCAAATGTTCCTTGCCCGTAACTAGACTCGACCAGAGCTTGAGGTGAAGTCATGGAGCTTTCTGCATTTGTCTGGTGATCCCCTCCTTAAGCATCATCATCGTGCAGGTTTCAAATACAAGATCACTCTATTTTCTAGTAATGTTGCAGAAGTTATAAAACTGTAATTCTGAAAAGAATTCAGTTGGTTTACATTAATTTCATACACTCACACTACAATCTATTCATTTCACAGAGTATGTTTTTGACCTCCTGTGGGCCAGATCCAGTATCAATAGAAGGAAGGTCTTTCCTTCTGGACTCTGGCCTTTTTGGACGTGTCCAAATAGAAATTGAGATGTCTATGACCAGTGACACAGAAAACAGGCATAGGATGAGGGAAATCTATACTGAAAAGCTGTAATTCTGAAAGAGCTTGGGAGTCATGGTGGGTTATTAGTTAAACATGAACTTTAACTGTGCAGCCAAAAGGTCTTGTGTTGACAGAATATTGAGTGAGGATAGAATCATAGAATCATTTAGGTTGGAAGAGACCTTTAAGGTCATTGAGTCCAATCGTTAACAGATACAGAAGCTATATATGTATTTTGTCCTGGCACAAGCATTCCTTGAATACCGTGTCCTGTTCTGTTGTCTATAACTGAAGGAGCATTAAAAAAAAAAACCAAAATGTTAAGTGTTCCTCTAAAGCTGTAAAAATGACTAACCATATGTTTATGCTATATATTCTGGATTGCTGCAAGGTACTCCTAGTGATTTATGAGCTGACCAAATAGTATGTGATCATATCAGGGCAGCACCATGTCCAAGCTAATACGCTTCCATTTCAGAATGATTTATTATTTCAGACTTGGTGACACACTGGCACTGTTAGAAAGTTTTTGGATAAGTTGGAGATTCAAGCATGTCTCCAGAATATACACCACAGAAATGTAATGTAGAACATACGGGCTACTGACACATTCAAGACAGTTCATTTGCTTGGTTTACCAAATACATGATTAAGTGACTTAATTGTAGTCTATAGCTATCTAAACAGAGAACAAAAAGTTGATAAAAGATCTCTTCAGTAAGTAGAGAAGAATATAAATAGAAGTTAAGGTGAAATATCTTTAAACTAGGAACCAGGTGAATACTTTGAACAGCTTAGATGAAGAATCAGGTATATAACTAGCAGTGAGGACAGTTATTCCTGGATTGTTACAGAAAATTTAAAATAAGTTATCAGACCTTTCTTCTATGCTCTGGTGCTAATTTGCACTGTCTTCAGCATGAGAAGTAAACTATGTAAGTTTACAGTAGTCCCTCCTGTCTCAATCATCAGCTTACAAATTTACTGTTCTCTCTGAACTCCAAACCTCTGCTAGCTATTCAAGTGTTAAAGCAGCCTGAGCTCACATAGCAAGCAGGTCTTTTCTTGATTTAGTATGTTGTCCTACACAATTAGATTCTGAATCTAATTCTGATTGTTGTGGTTTAAGCCCAGACGGCAACTAAGCACCACGCAGCCACTCGCTCACTCCCCCCCACAGGAGATGGGGGAGAGAATCGGAACAGTAAAAGCGAGAAAACTCGTGGGTTGAGATAAAAACAGTTTAATAATTGAAATAAAATAATAATAATAGAATATACAAGTCATGCACAATGCAATTGCTCACCCCCCGCCAACCGATGCCCAGCCAGTCCCCAAGCAGCGGCCCCCCCGGCCAGCTTTCCCCAGTTTATGTACTGAGCCTTTCCCCAGCTTTATATGCTGAGCATGACGTCACATGGTGTGGAATATCCCTTTGGTCAGTTGGGGTCAGCTGTCCCAGCTGTGTCCCCTCCCAGCTTCTTGTGCACCCCCAGCCTACTCGCTGGTGGGGGGGTGTCAGAAGCAGGAAAGGCCTTGACTGTGTCAGCACTGCTCAGCAGTAATGAAAACATCCCTGTATTATCAACACTGTTTTCAGCATAAATCCAAACACAGCCCCATACGAGCTGCTAGGAAGAAAATAAACTCTGTCCCAGCCAAAACCAGCACACTGATTCAGGCCATCTGAATGGTGAAAATAAACTACTAATCTGCATTTTTTTTAGCCTGAATTGAGCCTAATGGTTTGTACAAGCACTAGCAAGTAGATGAGGCAGATTACGTTGTCGTTAAGATAGCACATTCACCTGAAAAGTAGCAAGTTCAGAGAGAACAGAATAAAAGATAGTCAAATCACTTTGAAAAAGGGGTGAAAATAAGATTATGTAAATTTTGCAACAATGCATTGAATGGGAAAATATAAGGATTAAGGATAAACAGGGAAAAGAAAAATCATAATGGTGAAGATGCCAGATTAGAATTTATCTTTGAGTGAGATAGATGGAATGATGAAAACACAACATAACACAGCCAAGTAGGGTGGACTATTCAGTAAGAGTCTGAAAGGTAAACTCTCAGTATAAATTGGTCTGTGAAGGTACAGACATCCATTTTCATAGCAGCTGGATGTCTGAGGTGTTTTTTTGGCATTGGGCCTCATAATTCAAACCCTTTTTCTTATCAAGATCAAAGTAAACTTCTGTTCTGGAAATATTATGCCTTATTCTGTCCTTTCATACAATACAATTTGAGGATCAGCAGATTCTTCCATTTCTAGATTATCCCTTTAGATATTTTTGAAGGCTGTCAACTATCTTGATGTCAATGTGATTAGAATTAGGCAGAACCCGTACTCAGAGTGGTCATTTCCTAGGAAGACTGCCAGACTTCAGGAGACATTACGTTTGTTACATTCTTCTGAATAAGTAACATTCCAAATAGATTAAACCCATTAAAATAATGGAGCATATCAGGAATGTGCAATCTAATCCAATATCTTACTATTACCGCAGCAGATGGCTGCTTGCCTAAAATTTTACATGTGATATATACCAGCCTATAGTAATATACCAGAAAACAGAATAAACTTACTATTTATTCCCTTGCTGTTTTCAAGTGCTGACTTCCTTTTCTACGCTCATACTAAAAATCTTAAAAGCAATATTTTTAATTTGTATAAACTATGACTTATCAGAAGCATGAAAAAATATTACATATAAAAAAAGATGAGCTTTTTACATTACAGTTAATTTGTTAGGATGCTTAACCACATTAGTCCCACCATTAGCATCTAGACAACAGAGTCCACGCTGTATGCCCCATGGACACTCTTATACCCTCACTAAAATGAGGGAGTAAAGGATGGCTCAATCGTTGTTCAGGTCCTTCACTAATACAGGTAATCCAGGTAGGGTTTCATACCAATAAGGAATGAAAGTTAGGTAATAGAATCACTATAAAACATCTTAAACAATTCCAGTTATTCTCAGGTAATTAAGTTTCCTTTCTCCACCCGCATCCCTGTTTAAGGAGTCCAAATTCCCTTTTGGTTCTCTTCAACTTCCACAATAAACTCAGTTAAAATAATAATGCTGGTGAACATGCCCCACAGCAGAATTTTATAAGCCTAATTTTTCCAGGAGAAACATAGGTACTTATGACCCTTCTTGTGCCTATATAGGTTAGGAAGTTAATTTCATTGCTCTTTTTTGGAAGCATAAAAGTTCCTTTTTAAAGCCTCTTCAAGGCATCTTCAGATCTTGTTCCATTGTATTTTACGTTGTATAAAGAATAATGTTTCTCTCTCAAAGAATGTACAGTCTAAACTCTCACAGTATAGACGGAAATGCAACATATCCTAATCTTGCATTTACTTCATCACAAATTGTAGATATAGTCTATAGAATATTCAAGTTCTTCATGTCATAATGAATGTCATGATTATATATTTGAAAAGAGACTGTAAGAATAATTCATTGTTGATTGCAATACAACTCAGTGCTAAGGGCTAAAATTTATCTAAAATCCCCACTTGCTTAAACTAATCCTTTTTATAAGTATATGAATTACATCATCTTCAAAAGCATCTAACACCTCCCAATGTCTTAAGTATGCACTTTCTTAAGATCTAGAGAGGACCATATAGCTTGACAAATATTTAAAATATAATAAGCTTTAGCAAACTAACTTTAGACAATCTTTTTTTTTTTTTTTTTGGCTACTGCATTTCCATTTATTCATAAGCTGACAACTAGACAGAATCTTAACTCTGGCTGAGCTTCAAACCTTGTCTGTTTTTTCAAAAGGATTCTAGCTCTGTCCCTCAACAAATAAAAAGACTATTTCTGGTGGGAGATGCATTACCAGTGAAATACTCAGTAAATGAAAAGCTTTTAATATTCACTGAAATAGAGATTCAGTTGACACATCCAATTCCTGTTGTCTGAGTGTTATTATTTGACTATTTTCTATCATTGTGCACATTTTCTTACTGGTATTTAAAGCGATCCATACCAGATCTCATCTCTAGTCCTAATATTTAAAAAATAGGTCCAGAAAGGATCTCAGTAAGTTATGCAGTTCACTCATCTGACCCAATAATACATTTTTCTGAAAGCTGGTTTTCAGACTGTTCTTCATTTTCAAAGACTTCCTTAATACTCCAAGGCAATCTATTTCAGTGAGTCACAGCCCTCTCAATCCTTAGACAATCAGCCATGTTGAGCCTGAATCTTCCTTCTTGCAATCTAAATCTGCTACTTCTTGTCCTAAACACTATGAACAGTGAAAGCATTATTCTGATTACTTTGCTCTTTGAAGCAGCCTTAGAAGATCTCACTTAAGCCTCATTTTCTTTAAACTCAGAAAAGTCTCTTGAATTAATTTTATCTTTCTCCTTCTCTTTAGGCCATGTCTTGCATATTTCCAGTCAGTCTCACTGGTCTGTACTGGAATTCTGCAATCTGTCTAATGGACAGATATTTTTCCTGGGGTGTGACATCTGAAATTAGAAACAGTATTTTGCTAACGCCTTATTTATGATGAATAGAACAAAATGATTACAAGCCCATTCTTCAAGATAAATAGGAGGGCTTCTTCATTCACTTCTTTGACTGAGAGAAAGCTTAGTTAATATATGAGTCAGATAAATTGGCAATACCACAGAGGTTAATAAATTCTAGTAGGATGAATATCATGACAAAAGAAAGAGGGGTATACTACGTCCATTTGAATGACCACATATAGGAGCAATTTTTCACATCTAACTGGCACAGGTGACAAAGTCTGCAGTCTGCTCCCCATGTGCAATAAGTAATGTCAAGCTTTGGATTTTTGGTATAAAACTTGCATTCTAAGCTAAGCATTAGTCTTTGTTTTATATGCAAGTAAAACAAAAAGACTTTGATCTGATTCAAGGTGCAAAGGGTTCTGCTGATCTGGAGCGATGAGTCAGAAGTGACTCATCACCTGTTTTTTGGCAAGATGTTTAGAACGTGGACAAATCACAAGGTGAATGGTAGGAATAATTTGAAACACTATGCTCTCTCACCGTTATTTAAAGGCTCTATTGGTTTAATGTTACACATTTCTATTTTGCTGAAACCTCACAGATAAACCAGAAGGCAGAACGTTTCTCCTCTGTATAAGATTTTTACTCTCTTTACGTAGATTTCACAGATGGTAACATTCTGCCAGATAATAGCCTGCGTAGTAGAACCTATCATAGGCACCAGTTGCTGTCACCTGTGATCTCTTGAAGTACAGAAATCAAAAGATGACTCACAGTGTACAGATTCCAAAAGAAACCTTCGGTCAAACATTTCTGATTGTGTTGTGCCCTTTTTAAAGGGTGTCTGTAGTGTCACATAGAACCAAATAAGTGTCAATCACTTAAATACATTAAGCATCCATTATTCAGTATCCTGACTGTATCACAACAATAGCATTTAAAGTCAGCCAATTTCTGGACAGATGTTTCAATCTCAGTACCAAAGGAAAAGTTTCTTCTTTACTGGAACCACTTTCTATAGCTTAATGCTATTATTAACGAAACAAGCAATTGCTAGTTACTTTTTTTTTTTTTAGTATTGCAGATAACAGAAATGAGACTAACCAGAAGTATTATTTCAAGTCTAAGCCAGAAATGTCTTAGAGAAATTAGAGTAACAGATGGATAACAAAACCATTGAGACAAATTGCTCAGTTAAGAGTTATGTATCTATTAGCTGGATTCACAAGGATGCAGGGGATGTACACTATGCCAGGAAAGTGCCAACTAGAAACTCAAGTGCACTGGAATGTTTATCCTATAGCAGCTTAGTCCATAAGCTTTCTTTCCTCTTTCCTCTGAAATACAAGATGTTATTCTTTCTCATTTAGCAGAGGACAAAAGTACTAACTGATTATGGCCCTATTAAATTAAGATCAGATAGGGACCAGTTAACAGTTGTGTTCTTTTGCCAGCTTAATCTCTGAGAATCTGCAGTATGATTCTTATAGCAAGTTAAAGGCTTACTTCAGAAAACATCGAAAAGAAAATTCTTCACTGCAAAAATTAAAGCAATTTGTTACCTCATTTGCCTTAACGCAGACATGAAGAAGCACGTTGTCCAGAAACACAATTCTGAAGAAAGCTGGAGGAAAAAAAGCAACATAAAACACTGCCTTGATCATACTTTTTGTACCTCATTGAATCAACTTCGTATATTTATTTTCTGTCATCTAATCTTTATTGGCCACAGAAAAATCAGTTTTCTTAAACTTGTATCACAAGTTATAATTGTATCACTGTTAGTAGTATAATTTAATTTTCATTTCTATTTTCATAACATTTCTAACAATCCAAATATTCTGACTTACCAAAGATATCCTGTTTCTGTATTCTTCTGAAGACAATGAACTGGCTTGAAACAATAAACAGTGTCTTTCTTCTGAATAAGAACGTATCTTTTTGTGTGTGTGTGTGTGTGTATGCCATCCTTACATTTCCTTTCTATTTCTCATCACCTAAGCTAATTCCATCCTTTTACTCCAAAACATGTGTCTCAGACTGGGATTCCTGATCTCACACTCACCAGCGTATGAGACACTTCCAATTCTGCACCTCTCACACCTTCTCAAATGTTTTTTGGGCAAAAGGGAAAGCACTGCCCTGTGAATGTCAGTGCCACACACTGGATTACCTCAAATTCTGTGTATACTTTTAGAGGAACCAGAGCCCAGCCTCAGCTATGCCTGCCCAGGAGGAAGCACCAAAGCTAAAAGTGAGCTCTTGAATTCTGCTAACTCCTTTTGTTGATTCACCTGCCACTGATTGTGGTTAAAATTGAATGCAAGAAGTACAGCGAAGAAATGGTTCTATGCACAGAGCAAATCAGGTCTTTAATTTAATTAACTTTGTTAATTTGGACTTACCTTAAGTAATGTTACACTGGTTCTTTCATTTTGAATCTTAGACTCAGCGTCTAACTTTGTCATGGAGGAAGAACTCACAGGAACAGGATCCAAGGAGTTCATTTTGACTAGTTTAGCACCACCATAACATCCGGAGGTCTCCAGAAGCATGGAGGGAATTGGGTCCTTACAGAAAACTTTCTAGTCTAGTTCTGTAGGTACTGTATGCATAGGGGCGAGTAACCCAACATACATTGTAAAAGAAGGCAATGAGGAGATGGGAGAGTCTTGATAGGAAAGGGGCTGAAGACTTTACTTAAACCTGAGAATATTTATCCATAAAAGGTATATCTACTGTAGCAGCATAAACTTCAGTGTCAGCTAATGTGGCCTACTTCTCGACAAAAAAAAGTGGAGAGTGTTGCTTTAGAAAGTATTTTAAGTGTGTTCTTTTGTGTGCTTTTCTGTGTTCCTCAGCATCCCTTGGTAGCTGTGAATTGAAGTGTGATCACAGATTTAAATTGGTTCTCATTTCTCAGTGGGTTGTTACCAGAATCAGAGTGATATGCCTTATATGGAAATATATTATTGTTGACAACAGCTCAATCAACATTCAAATGACCCTCCACTACCTTTTTTGAAAGATTAAGACACCTTCAGTTAGTTACATCCACTTCTGCAAACATGCCCTGAACCAACCTTTGATGTCATTTGTACATTCTTTTCCCCTTGCTCTTAGAGTAACAATTAAGTCACATATTATGTATACATAAATAACAGTCATTTTAAGGTGGATTTTGAATACATTCATAATTAAACATATCTTTGAAGCAAGCTATTGTAACTTGAAAATATCTAATTGGAAATGCATATTAGCATTATAGCTTATTAAACACTGAGGTTTGCTACTTGTTTCTGAATTTAAAAATTGCTTCAGTATTTCTAAAGAGTTTAAGGGAAACCTGAGATAAGAAAGTTGCTGGCAAAGTTGTCACCAGATATAAATGCTGCCACTGCTTTAGTAAAAGATAAAATGTTCTTTTTACCTTCTTATTCTTTCTTTATATTAGTTTTTAATAATTTTTTAAAAGGAAACTAAATGGAAAACTGTCATGTAAAATAATATAACAGTAACTTTAGACAAGCTCATTTGCATCTTTTTTCAGTCAAAGCAAAATGAAATTAACAGTATTAAAGTGATTTTTTTTATATATATATACAAACACATAGGCTAAACACAAAATGCTGAGAATACAGCACACTGGAACAAGCATGATTTCTGTAGTCTTCAAATTATCTGTTAGGAAAATATATGAACAACAAATGTAAAAGACAAGTGAATGATCAGTAAGTGCCAGCTTCAATAGTGCAACATTTTATTAATGACAGAAATATCTGGTTTTAACACTGCTCGTGTTACAAAAAACGCAGTGATAGTAATAATGGCAGCAAAGGGGGATTTGGCACTGCATATATAAAATAGCAAAAGCACGTCTCAGTGGTCTTCTAAATGGATCAACAAAAAGCTTATTAGTGGAAAATAAAAAAATAATTCCTTTCAGTTATTTAAACTGGCCAAAGAGCAGAATAAAAATTTGTTTGTGTAAAATAGTGCAATACAATTTACACAAGGTTATCTTAGGAATGTTACCTTTTTTTCAAGTCAACTGATATAAATGTAAACACAAATATGCTAAGATACATTTAGCAACTTGCACACGTGTGCATTTGTTTTTATTCAGTTCAACTGCACAGCATATAAATGTTTAGTACTAAAAGCTGCACTTCTAAAACTAGCTTTATTTGTGGCTTGCTTACATACTTGTAGCCTAATTTATGCTCTTTTTTTTTTTTTTTTTAAATTAGACCTACAATGGTAGTGTTCCTAAAAATACATTTGTGTGGAATGTCTAAGTTCCTTATTTAAAAACTCAACAATCTAAAATGTAATATAGTACAGTGATGTTTATCTTACTATTAGGCTTTACATGAAGTTTTCACGTTCTGCTTTCCATATGTATATTTCAGGATGTACATCAAGCTTGAAGGCAATATAAGCTATGTCTGTGATGGGAGGAAAGATGGGGGGCACATTAAAATACACTAGCCATTTTGAAACAGTAGTTTATGTCTTTTTTTTTAAAAAAAAATCTTTAATTCTCCTAAAGTTTTACATACAAAGAATAAATGAAATATTATCTTATTTCCTTAAAATTTAATACCGGAAACTGGTGCAAGATAAAAATCTATGATGTGGTTGACTTGTTTTTAAACAGGAACCTGAGTAAGGGCAGGAAATATAGTATTATGACTAAAAGAATAAAATTCCTTAATAATTTAAGTAGCTGAACAGGTTTTTAATGTTCTACCACAAAACAGCAAGGCAACAGATGATAATGACCTTGTATTCAGTGAATTATCATGAACACCCACTGCAAACCTGAATATTTTCTGCAAAAATAAAACATCAGATTATGCACAATAATAAAAAGCATCAGAAATAGATGCACCTGGATTTTTTTTTCTTTTTTAAACCACAAATATCAGAATTCAGCATTTATGTCACAGTCCTTAAACAGTTGCTCTGAGATGACTACATTAAGCACACTACTGCACTAAGTAGACACCCCACAACAGGCTTGCACTGCAACAGTAACATAGTTTTCATATAGGCACAGACTTTTTCTTATTCATGTTCAAAAACAACATGAAATAAACAACTCAAGACAATATTAGGATTCATCCCACATTTCCTTGTTAGCAAAAAGTTCTTGCCACTTTGGTAACTGAAGTCACTGAATGTTTTTAAAAATTGCAGGTACCTCAAGGAAAATAAGAGTTCCATATTCAGCAAGGCAGCATTATATCAGGATATTTTATACCAACTAAGGCATAAAGAACTTTGCATCAGGATATACAATACTCAATCTCTGAATAAAGTTTCATATTCTGTGTGGCAAAAGTGCATAGGAGTGGGATTCCACTAGAGTAGAAAGAATCCTCTCACAGTATTAAGGCCTTTCAATTTTATGTGAACTGCGTCAGGCTAAAGTCAGCACAGTGGAAAAAAAAACAGGCTATCATCATACTGGACACCACTGAAGTTTTCTTAGCATGTCTTGTCTTCTCCTAGTTGTCGCTCATCTTCTTCATCAGCTTCCTCAATAACCTGAATTTCATCTGCTTGAGGTAAAGATGAGATCTCAGTCAGCAGTTTAGCTCCTTCAGCTTTATTTTTTTCTTCCTCTTCAATCGCTTTCTTCCATATTTTGTGATTTTCACTGAGATGGTGCAATAGCTGGCAAAATATTCGTCTACCTTTTTTTCTTTGAGCTTCTGTAAAATTATAAGCATATTTGATTGTTTGAGATTCAAAGTAATTGTATTTTACACATACAAAACCAATGGCACGTTATAAGAGATGTAAATTTGAGCACAAAACATGGATGCTTATTCAGAATATTTAAATAGTGACATGGCAAAAGATAACAATGAGTTTCTGTTTCAAATTGCAAGTCCCCTGGTATTAACAAAAATTTTATTAAAAGAGTAAAATGTATAAAGCAGCATAATCGCAAAATCTACAATATTTGTACTATACAATTTCAACCATCATTGCTATGTCTCAATCTATTAAATGACAACCATATGCACTAACTGAAATACAGAAACTTACTTAAAATAAGATCATCTTCTATTTCTTCATCATCACTCTCTAACTGTGCTCCATCATCATCTTCCGTACTTTCTGCATCCTCCTCCTCTTCATCAACCCATTGCCCTGGAAGCAACCCAGCTGCATTATAGGAATTGCAAAGGGGGCCAACTATGTGAGTGATGAAAGATTCTTGCAGTTTTGCAAGCTGTGGGGAAGAACGATCCATGAAGGGGCTTATAGGTAATCCAAGACTTGCTTCTTCATCACCCTGAAAAAGGAAATGAAAAAAATTATCAGAACTTCTCACAAAATCAACTTTAAATTTTTATTTTGAAGATTATTTTTAAGGAACCAAGTAGGCATCACATGGATTGTATCTTTTTACTAGAGGCAATAATAGTATAGACTAAGTGAACTAAAATGTAATTAGGCCAATTTAAAATAAAGACACATTATGGCTCAGAGTTGCATAGCCCATAATCCTCCCTTCGGCTTTGCTGCAAGATACCCTTGTGCATGGATGGAGGCCTAGTTCTACTGGACGTGCTATTCCTCTGCCTTTACAGGACACCTTCAGGGTTGGCAGAGATTTGACTTCAATTGCTGAGCTGATGAACAGAGAAAATGGGAAAGTAATCAGCTACAGTAAGGTATTCTGGTAAATGGCTTCCCCCAAAAGTCATAGAAAAATGAAATTAACTATAACATCCAGAATAAAGTGGTTTGGTTTTGGGTTTTTTCCCATTTTATAAATTGAACAAGAAAAAATTGAACAGTTGCTCACACACAACTCTGAGTTATAATCAGTTATCTCAGCGCTTCTGTGGACCTGATGGTTTTATGAAAAAGGTCTTCCTAAAGGAGCAATTTAGAATACTAAGGTCTTACACTAAGTGTAAGCACTTCAGATTATTATTGCTATTGCTTAATTCTTCCAAGAGATTTTGTTGTTTACTTTTATCTTCCTAGTTTGAAAAATATTTTTCAATCCTTGGTTGTTGCCTCATAAATAGTTAACTCCTCAGAAAGTTGACTACAGAAAAATAACAGAGTAGAAATGTAGAATATATTTGGGGGGGCTTACAGAAGTTGTAAATGTAAAAATAGGCAACAAATTTTCAGACTTTTTTCCAGTTAATCTTGATAGGATTATTTATCAAAGTTCCACTGTAAAAATCTTATTTACATTTTAATACTGTTAGTTACTAATGTGTATTTTTAATATTTAATTTTGAAAGTTTTGAATTATCTTCTGTCTTTGCACTAAGAGTTAGCTGAATATACATTTCCAGTCTTGTGCATTCTATACATATTCTTTGACCTGGAAACATACCAGTGAACTCAACTTCCCAAAGTGGAAGAAGATATTTTGGTTTATCAGCATCATCCTAAGAAAAAAAACCAAAAGAGAATAAACTAATATCTGAAAAAAGGACAACATTGGCAGGGGGGTTGTTTTCAAGCTTCTAACACAACTGATAGGAAATAAAAGATTATGTTAGTATGCTACCTATAAAAATAATTTTTCAGAAAGAGAAGATGGAAATACCTTACCTGAAGATTTAACACAAGGATTAAGGTTTAATTTGGTTATACATTTGGTAATGCAAAGAGTTGATCATCTGCCTGTCATTAAAAAAGAGTAAATTACACTTTCCATACCCACCTGTTCATAAAATTCATTCACAATGCCTTCTGTCCATTTCAGGTGCAGCTCTCTAACTTTTGCTGGGCCATTAATATCTGCCAGTTTGATGCATATTTGACAGGCCAGTAGGCGATCATTTTCATTGCTCCATTCTATGCCTTGACTGTTGATATCACTGACCTAGGTTGAGCACATACATTTTTAAAAATTAAGTTAAAACTGTTCATCAATGTTTTAGGGTTTTTTTCAGGCTTTGCACAACAGACACTTGCATTAATTTTTCTATATAATTTTTTGTCTTATATAGTTTAAAAAAGTCATTTACTTGTCTCTCAGAAGATGGAAATGTGAGATATGATTGAGTTCTCCTGTGGGTCCCTATGTCATATCTGCTAGGCTTATTAGGCAATCTACAAAACAATCTACAATTGGTTCGTACAAATGAAATACTCTATTTGCATTTTTTTAGTAACTTAAATTTAAATAATATAAAACTTTAAATGCAAGTTATTAATACTAACAACTACTAAGTAGCAACACTAACATCGGTATATCATGACCAGCTCAGTGCGGACACTAAAATGTAACAAACCTTGGCATTAAACTCTGCAAGGAAATCAAAATGCTTCTTGAGATCTGTAGCAAGGATTGCTTCAATCACTAAGAAACGAAAACGCTTGAATTCTACATGATCAAGATTTGATAAAAAGTTGTATTCTGGTCGTGATAAGAAAAGATTCCAGGCAGAAGCAGCATGGTGATTTTCTAAGACTGATCTGTCATTGTAGAGAACAGCCTACCAAAAACAAAAAAAAAAAAAAAAAAAAAAAAAAAAAGAAAAAAAGAGAGAGAGAATCATTAATGACAGAGTAAAAATTTTAAATTATAATTTTTTATATATATATATAAAAATATAAAATATTTCACCATGCAGCTTAGGCATTTTTTCTTCAGTGCTTTTCCTTCCAATTTTTCCCTGCGCCACCTTTTTTTTCTTTTTCCTATCTGCTATTTTGTTTAGCTTTACTCTCCTTTACCTCTTTCGTCTTAGCCTTTTAGACCCTGAAGACCATAGCATATCCTTTCTTTCTGCTCTCTCTTCTAACAACAAAGTTGAATATGGGAGATAAAAGCAAGGATGCCTCCTTGCTGGTTTCTTCTTATTTTACTCACCCTCCCTTAAAGGTAATAGCTATTATCATAAAGGATTAATTTGAAATACAGAGATTAGGCGATGCAGTTAACTGGACTATTAGAGGAACCTGTGTTTTTATGGTAATCGCAGACACCACTATGATTTCAGAGGACTTCCAAAATGTAAGATATCCATGAATTAGCTGCTTAGACAGTCCTAGGGCCAGCTCTCTATGAAATAAATCAATCGGAGTAAAAGATGTTATTTTCAATTTTGTAAATTGAAAGTTATTTTTACACACATACACAACCAATATGTACAAAACACATTGGAATTTATCAGGGGGAAAAAAAGAAGTATTACACAAGTTAAGTACAAATTAATTTCCCTGTTTCTTGAATTGGGCAAATGATCCTAAGCAGGCTACAGTAGGAATATAGAAAGAGAAAAATTTTCATTATTCTGATTTCAGATACAGACAAATAATTTTCTTGTTAAAGAATTTCTTACCTGAGGTGCATTTGTAGCCACTAGAAAAGCATTCGTACGACCAGGATGATCATAATCGTGCATGGCAGCTGCTACATATAAAGCCATCAAT
>NW_008825555.1:171734-174860 GCF_000699105.1 Pygoscelis adeliae
GTCATCAGCAATAGAACAACTTTTTGAATAAATATAGCTGACTTGAATAGGGGCAATACCACTGCCTTCATCTAAGAACATTGAAAATGCAAAAATAAAAGATTTTTTAGAACATTATTTCATTCATATTTTTAATACATTTTAATGACTCAGCCAGATACTATTGTGAACATAATCTTAATATAATTATCCTTGTAATTGTGAAGCTGAATAATTGGCAAAGAAAGACTTATACTTTAAAAAAAAAGTCATACTACTGTTTACAGATAAACCAGTAATTTTGAAGAAAAGTTGAAAGGCCAGTTAAGTTGTAAATGTCATGGCCACACAGGTTGTCCAAAAGGGTAGGTGCACTCTTACAAATACATAAAAAGCTTCAGCTGTTTCATGACATTACACAAGGAGGGCAAAATCCTACAGGACATTGTGGAGCCTGTAAGAAGCGTCCCAAAACTGGAAAGCAGAATGTTCCTGTTCTAAAACCAATTCTTTACTGAGTGCTACATACAGATATACCTCAGGATTTGTTTTTTCAGACAAGATTTCCCATTACAATTCTGAGGGATAACTATCATTCACACAAATAAAAGAGACTTTCAGAAGAGCTTTGAACAGTCATAATCAGGAAAAAGAAATATTTTTAATCACGACAGTCAGAGCTCCCTCTTGCCATGCAATTTTAGAAAAAGAAATGTAGACTTTACAATTTTGGCAATATGTGTGGGGCACATATCCACACTTACTGCCCTCATTGGAAGAGGAGAAGAAGGAAGAAAAGATTTGCCTTGGTCCTTGAAACTGTATGGTGCCTTAGAAGACATAAAACAGAGGAAGTCACTCTCTTTGCAGCTACAGTTCACTCATGCTGCAGAAGGCTGGTTCAGAGGAACGTTTCAGCAAGCACAGAAGGCAATCTGGTGGGACAAGGGACACTGGCCATCTAGTCTATGTCTCTTTATTGCATAGCAGCCATAACAATCTAAGCTTTTAATTATTAAAAAGCACTTTAGGTATTTGTTCCATGGGAGGGAATGAACAGAAGGAGAAAAACTAGCAAAAATTTTACATCTCAGAGTCCAAACTACAGATTTTGGAAAACCCACATGGATACCAATGGTTACACATTACTGTTAAGGTCTCTGTCACTTTTTTGCCTTCCCCTTACTGTCATGCTGCTAAAGACCTCCTGCTGTTAATGCAGACCTGGAATTTCATTCCCTTCTTAAAATGACAGCACTAAAAGAGCATTCCACAGTTTCTCTCCAACCTCAATAAGGCTAAGAAAGGATCAGTCAGCATCTCCCTTAGTATTTCTATAATTTGTCCATTTCTTGAAAAGCTCTGGGGACAGCGGAAACTATTGCAAAAGGAACTAAACCCATTAAGTTAGAAATATTTGCGTGATAAAGAGATTCACAGTTTTATTCTCCTCTTTCCCGTGAACAAAGTCACTACTTAAAAAAAAATCTGAAAAAAAAAGCAATAGTACTTATTTCGTCACTGCATAATAAAAAGGGGCTCTTTTGCCTTAATGGAAAATGCGAGGATTAAAAATTCTAGTAATGTTTATACTGGAAGAGTTCCAAAGCAATAAGACTATAATTTCTTATTTTAATTTTACTTTCTTGCAAAGGGAAGCAAAAAGATTTTTATAATTTTTCTTTCATCCAGTCAAGTCTCCAGTCCCAACCCTTTTAACACTTAGAGAAAGAAAATGCAATAGGGTGCAATCAGTGGATATGGACAAAGTTGGAAAAAAGAAAAAAAGGTGACAGCAGAGGGGCTAATTAGTAAGGAAGAAATAACATATACTGTATGATGTTCTGTACAGTTCACAAATTACTTCTTAAAATTACAGCCCCGTAAAAGCCACGACTTGCATCTTGTCTTTTTTACTGCACATATAAAATAGAGTTCCTAGAGAGTGCTTGATTTCCCCATTTTATTTTTCTTAAATACATACATTTTAGTATAAAATTGTATATTTAGAATAATTATACTTTACTTACAGTATATATTTTAGTAAAAACTACAAATCTAAATTTAAAAGTTAATTCCATGAAGCCACAGACAACACAAAAACAAGTTTCATTAGAACTAATGTCATACAAAATTTGAATTTGAAGTCTTTATTTCTCTTTCAGGGATGCTCTTACACAGTTATTGTTAGGGCAGTCACTTCAATGCCTGAACATCTGCATGTGATACCTAATACAGAATTCTGAAATACTCATTTTTACACTAAAACCATTAAGGAGAACTACAATTAAGTTAAATACTTTTACTTTGGTATTTTTTCTTTGGTCTATTTAATTTCCCAATAAAGTTAGGAAATCCTAGTCTAATCTATTTCAAATGCTAAAAATACGCTGACTGTAGCAGTATACAGAGGTTTCATTCAGCACAGAAAATTCATTAAGTGAACCTGTATTCTTGGCTAACAAACTAACCATGCTCATCTAGTATGTTTTCTAAAAACCTACTGCATGATATTTCTGAATGGTGTGGACTAACATTGAGATATTTCTACTGCCTTATACTAAAATACAAAAAAAATATTTGAGTTATAATAATTAGATATTTTCTTCCAGAGTAATTTGTTTTATCTATTGTAGTTTCATTAAAACATTCTTACAGAAAAAGAAAAAAAAACCTATGTGAATACACACCCATATCACTTTCCATTATATGCTCATTATGAATTTGTTGAAATCCAGGAATGGGCCGTGTTGTCAGATACCATACCGCATGAAGAACATCTGTGGCATGTATACGATTGTGATCTGAAAATTACCAAAATATAATAATAAATATTATCTGAAATATAATCAAAAGGAACAAAGAAAAAAAAGAAACATAATGTACCAAATTTACTGTAAGGGAGATTTTGATTAAATATAAAGGAAAAATTTAATTTCAATTGTTAGTAGAGGCTATTATCACCAAATGTTTTTAAGAAACAAGTTAGATAAACATCAAACATCCTCTAAGCATACTTCATCCTACCTGAGAGTCAGGAAGGGATTAAGTAGCCTTTTAAATCAGTGATGGTGAGCCACTAGCATTGCTTCCAATCTGATATCTACAAGCACCTGGGTTGGTGCAAACATCTGTGACATGGGGGTG
>NW_008825555.1:174882-190016 GCF_000699105.1 Pygoscelis adeliae
GGGGGGGGTGGGGGTGGGGGGCTGGTGGTTTGTTTTGATTTGCTTTCCAATAAATTTGGCTGCCCTAAACAGCAAGATGAATAATTACTGTCAACATTCTATATTTTCTTATTATTCTATTACAGGCCTGAACCTAATTTCTGTTAAATCCACAAATATTCTCTCACTGACTTCAGTATGTTTGATTCAACTACTCATTCAAATTCCTTAAGATTATACTCAACTTACATATTAACAAATTCAGTTTCGGAGTCCACCAATTTTTTGCAGCAATTCATTAAATCAGTTCTAAATTCTGACAAATGCATTAATTAAAAATATACTAAGTTCAGACATTGTCTACCTCTGTATTAAACATTAAACTAATAGACACACTAAAGAAGATACACCAATATAAAAGAAAAACATATCTAATTGGATAGTACTTACAGGGAATATCTCGGTAGCCATTTTCTAATGCACGGAAGTAATTCATGAATTCTTGAGTTGGGATTTTGAAAACTTCAAACAAACCAGTGTCTTGAAACAAGGTATAAGTTACCTAAATACATATTAAAATGGATTTTAGTCTGAAAAATAGACCTAAGCATATTCTGCTTTTTCAACTTTAAAAATGTTCTTGTTTTTAAAATTTTGCTTGCTGATAGAGATGGAAATTATGAAATTCCATTAAAGATTATCTGAAAGCTATTGTCATAGAGATACGTTTAATGATTTTTTAGCACAAAAATGGGGGTTTTTATCATCCTCTCAAACACAGAATAATAAAAGCTTTTATTTCTTTACTGATAAATTCTATGCACGACTGATTATTTTTAATAATATTCTCCAAAATTTTCATAATGTTAAAGAACTCATGCTTTATTCCATTAGTGACCTAAAAAGAATAAATCTATATTCTTGCTTATTATTGAAAAATTCAAATTACTTAACTATAGTAGCAGAGCCATTAATATAAAGAAAACCCAACACTGTATTTATTTTTGAGACTTTGGCAAAGAAATTCTATTTCTTTTATTCAGTATGACTCATCTTGGGTATCTTTAACAAAGCTAGCTGGTAAATTAAAAAATATTTCAAAAATGTACTCAGAACACCCACACATGTATATACTGTGCAAATATATTATGGTTTACAAGTAGAACTTAGTGACTACAAAAGACCTAACCCCCCCAAGATTGCAAATATTAAGAAAACTTTTCAAAACAAGTCACTGCTACTCATTTTTGTCACTTCTTTCCCAGACACTTGAGAGAACAAATAAGTTCTGAAGTGTGGGAGGTGCTCAAAGGAACACGAGAGCAAAATGAGGGGACATCCATCCCTCTCCTTCCACCTGTCCCAACCATTCCCCTTACACATACCCAATCTGAGAACCTTACAAGTGATGATGGTAAAATACAGTTTTTAATTGGCGTTTAAGTAAGATATGTACCAGATGCTTACAGCACAACAGACAAAAGGACTGGGGCAGGAGGAGGAGAAGGACAAGTAGTACACATACATACAGTATCAGGAAGAACTGATACAGAAATTCTGGTAAAGTAGAAACCTGCACACTTAAGTACTTACAGGTTTGAACTATCCCCTAGATTGCACACAAATGAAATGCAAGCTAATGTGGATCACAGCGTACTAGTATACTACAGTAAAAACACCACTCAAAAGTGGATTGTGGCATTCTAGTCTGTATATTAACAGTTGTCACTAGCTGAGGTGACAAAAGACCTGAAAACATTTGATTAAACAAGACTAACTGAAGATTTAAAACAATACCCAGAATATTGTGTATTATGAAAGAAAAGACAGTGTCTAATGACAAAAATGAAATTATCCCCATTGTTTTTTCCGGTCAGTATAGGTGCAGGCCTATGGTTGCAACTGCACCCGAGTGCTTCTAACCTGTTTCCTTCCCTCCAGCTGATTGTTCCTAACACTACCGTTGAACAAGAGTAACATGCATTCTACTCCAGGGTAGGAAATTAAGATACTGGCAATAAAAATATTTTGTGGTCAGATCAGAAGCAAATCCAGCTCATACTATAGCTCCATGATTGCTAAATCCAGTATAAAGAGACAGAAGCTTCCAGATGACACTGATGAATGGGAGAGGCTGGGGAAGAGCAAACAGGATCATACTTTTGCACCTGCCAGTAGATTGGCTTCAGCACAACATGAAACTGCACGAAAGAGTTTAGTAATAAGTCAGAAGGAGATAAAAGGGATACTACATGCAGAAAGCAGCATGGAAAAAAAATCCCATTGTTTGTAGGATCAAGAGGCAAAAGACTGCCTAAAAGATCACTTCTCTTCCCCCACAGGTGTAGCTCTGGCAGAAATATTTTACTGAAATAAAGAAAAAAGAAATGGTTGACAAACAAGGTATTAATTCTGAAAGCAGGAGACAATTTTTCATAGGAAATGGCATATTACTACAAAACCTAGTAAGTGTGAATCTAACCTATTTTTACATTGAGAATAAAACTCAGAAAATTTGGAGCAAGCTGTC
Source organism: Pygoscelis adeliae (assembly GCF_000699105.1). Taxonomy (NCBI): domain Eukaryota; kingdom Metazoa; phylum Chordata; class Aves; order Sphenisciformes; family Spheniscidae; genus Pygoscelis; species Pygoscelis adeliae. The sequence continues at coordinate 177,392 of NW_008825555.1, forward strand.
TATAGATAAATCACTTTTTATGGTTTACAATGAGATGGAGTACATGAGAAATGATATTTCTACTTTTCAAGTTAGCATTCATATACATGTTGACTGCAAAACTTCTTCAAGGTTTAAATAAACTATATAAGCACGACAGCTTTACACACCCTCCCTCATATAATAAAAGACAACAAACCTGGCTAAGAATCCTTCCAGACTGGTCTCCCATTTCTTGTACAAGGTCAAAAATCTGGAAATTCCAATTGTTCATCTTCTCCATTAGTGAATCATGGTCTAATAACATTGTTTCTAATGGAGGACTCTGCTCCACCTGTATGAGAGTAAGATACTTTATCATCTCTAAAATAACAATGAAAACGATTTTGTCAGTTGTATTGGCAAAAAAAGCCATGAAAATGATAAATCATTATTGAACTTATTGAATGGTACTGTAACTATGGCTATGAGAAAATCATAAATCAGTAGTACAAATAGCACAGTTAAGGGCTTGACTTTCCATATTTTGGGGCAGCAGATTCCAGGGCTTTCTGAGATGGTGCTAAATTTTCATTCTTATTTCTTTTTAAACAAGATGAGTTAATAAAACAAAGCAAAAATATGCATAGGCTAACAAAACATTTACTGAGCTTTAACAGTTTGTTAACTGAACAAGCTTTAAAAAAATTGATGCATAAACCCAAAATGTTAGTAAAGCTTAAACCATTTGTCTCCCTGCACTTTCAAAATACTGCACTGTATGAACATTCATTTGTAAGTCTCAGCAAAACTGTCACATTTTTCATAAAATTCCAAGAGAAAACACTAGTCAATCAGTGTTTGAGTATACTATCAACATTAAATCTACACAAATAAATTTTGATCAACAAAAAATTAATACAATCACCATCTTTCTTGTCATTTGCTAGTGAAATTTATGCAAGCTGGAAATACCCAATTGTTAAATGAAATTTGAATTCCAACGATAGGATCATAGAATCATAGAATGGTTTGGGTTGGAAGGGACCTCTAAAGGTCATCTAGGCCAACCCCCCTGCAATAAGCAGGGACATCTTCATCTAAATCAGGTTGCTCAGAGCCCCGTCCAACCTGACCTTGAATGTTTCCAGGGGTGGGGCATCCACCACCTCTCTGGGCAACCTCTTCCAGTGCTTCACCACCCTCAGCGTCAAAAATTTCTTCCTTATATCTAGTCTAAATCTACCCCCCTTTAGTTTAAAGCCATTCCCCCTTGTCCTGTCGCAACAGGCCCTGCTAAAAAGTTTGTCCCCATCTTTTTCATAAGCCCCCTTTAAGTACTGATAGGCTTCTTAGCAATGCAAAAACCTCTTCACAGCATATTAGAAATGATAAAGAAATACTATATTGATAAAAGTTATTGCAAGGTTTTTTTGCAATTACATGCTTACAAGCAGATTATTTTGTGTTTGATCGACCATTTCCTTCCTTTCATCTTTTTTCTTCTCTGTATGGTGGAAAGATTCTTTTGAAACACTAGCACTTCCAATTTCACCTTAAAGAAAATGCATACATAAATACTATATCAATAATTTATTTGTAAATTACTACCATCTAATAATTCTTGAACTAATCATACAGATTCTTCACAGAAATATAAGTAATAGCTTGTTTCTAAACCATCTTTAAGAAATTAACAACAAAAAAGTTGTAAAGGACAAAATTTATTAGACAAAACTTATTTGAAGATTGAGAAAAGCTAGAGGCATAACTTTTTACTTGCAAAAATTGGTTCAGTGATTAGGTTAGCTGAGACGGCAGAGAACTTGTTTGATATATGGAGTACAGAACTATAAAGCTATGAGTGGAAGCCTATTATAAAATTCTTACTCTGAAGCAGGCAATATTTTAGATTATCTTGATTATCCTAAGTCACAAACTAAAATAAAATATATGTATATGAGTTACTTAAAGTATAGGAAAAATTTCATGAAGAAATATAAAAAATTTAATTTAATTTGATTTAAAAAAACCAAAAGCAAGTTGCTATGAAATATTTGTCTATTTTGAAATCCCACCTGATTTTCTGTCTTTATATTCTGCAAATTCTGGTTCTGGTGTTGGAACAGGCTTGAGTATCTGACGTCCACAGCTTACAGAATACATGAAAAATATTTATAACATTCAGTAATTTTCTTCTTTTGCTACTACTGTGTTGTACTGAAAAATATCTGCAAATTACTTTTCTTAAAAAGGCATGCTTTTGAAGGTTCCTCCACCAAGTGACCTTAGGATTTTCTCCTAAATTTGGCACATACAGATTTAGTCTGTACTTAGAAAATAATCAACGATCACCTTCCCTGGACTCACCTCCATGAATTAATAAAGTAGAGCTAATTATATAGAAAGTATTCAGAAATACAGAATTCAATTCCCAGGTAGGAAGTCCTTCTTTTCTAAAAATCTGTAAAATATTGTTACTCTACAACAACTGCTGCTTTCAAGAGTGAGCCATTTCAAATCAATGGCATACATACAGCATTCTTTAGTCTCCCCTGGGTAATATAGTTACAGATTATTATGAGATAATATGCCTTTTTTTCAATACTAGTAGATGATAGGTCTTGTTATATTTTTTCATTTTAATTGTATTCTTTTCAACACATATGAAGTTACTAAAAAACGTAACAGAGTTTACAGTACCTGCTACACATATAACCTACAGGTGTTTTAACTTGCTGCTGAAAATCTGGAGAACTAAATGTGTATCCTGGAGGCTTATGTATATTAATGCTTGGTTTTGTAAGAAAATCAGCAGTATCAGGAAATTCTACAGGTGACCAGCTGCTGAAAGCCCCACTGGAGACAGATCCATGACTAGGTGAACCCACAGGACTCAGACCAGGAGAAGCACCTTCCAAAAAAAACATTATATGGGGTTCAGATTACAATAAAAACATTACTGTTTAGAAAGACTGAAATTAAATTACAAGAACCATTATGAATTGTAAAGAATGTGCAAGTTTTCAAAACACGGTGTATAGTTCACACTGTTAAACACACATGAAGTAGCTAGATCTATTCCAAGTTTTAAGATCTACAACTATGCAGCAGTCTAGGCTACACATCTGAATGGGCAAACTGTGTAACGTTATAACATCTGGCTTTCAAAGGTTTGGTTTTGTTTTTACCTTTGGAAAAACGTAATCAGTACCTGAAACTTTCCATATTCCTTTCTGATTCAGGATTGCTTTTTTAAATTCTCCAGAAAAAAATCATCAAAGCCAATTCAGTATTGATAACTGACCTAGACAAAAATCTTTTACCTCATTGTTTTGCAATAAAGAAAAAATATGCTTGAGACATTTTTAAAAACAAAGTAAAAACCCAAAATGTTGTAACCATATTTTTGAAGCAAGTGATTAAAGTGGGCAGATACTGGCCTTTTTTGACAGTGATGTAACTTTTTTTATTGGCATGATAATCTATCTAAATCTGCCTAATAAGCCATTGGGGGGGGGAATCTAAAGTTTGCTCATGGGTAATTAGAGATAAAAACCAAACAAACAACAAACAACTCCATCTGCCTTAGGTCCATGAAATTCCTCATTCCTGTTCAAACAGTAAGCTAGGGTTTACTTCAGGCTTCTGTCTGTGAAATCTAGGAAAGAAAGCTGGTAAACTTGGACTTTGGCTACTCTGCGCCTAACATGAATTTACAACAAAATCTTGCATTAAGCCAAAACATCATTTCTTTCCCTTATGAAAATATACAAAAGACAGGTTATCTAGAAGTGCCCAAGGTAAGTTATAGCCATTGTAAACGTACTTTTATCAAAAAGAATAAAGTGCCCATGAGTAAAATAATGAGGTATTCTGTGGACTTTCCAAAGCTGAATCACTTATTCTGCTGCAAACCATGAAGCAAAAACTCCATCATAAGTTTTATGACTGTACAGTGCCTGATAACAAATTACTAAGAGAATATACAGTATTGCCCTTAAACAAGGAATGTATAGATTATACACTTCCAACAGTGTCATAGGCTACACTGACTTGACTCCTCACTACTAAGAGTAGTATGTAATCACATTTTGTTGCAGTAAAAGACAAGATTTTTCCAAGTCCACATTGCTAGATGCAGGGACAGAAGTTTTAGAAAGCAAATGTCACTTCACTGCTGCAAAGAAAGATCTGGAAAGTTGAGAAAAAAATTGTAAACTCCCTTCCAGAACTAAACCAGATTAATACTCTAATGTTGATTACTTAATTTCATCCTTTTTACATGTACACATTCAGCAGGTTTTAATGCATATCATTGCACTCTGTATTTTCCACAAGATTCAAAGTAGAAAAGTGCAGAAGGCAGCCCAGCTTTTTATGAAGATAGAACCATTGAGAACGTGCAACAATGTGTTTACATGCAGATCTGGCCTGAGTTTGCGTGTTTCTTGGTGTTTAGAAGAGTGAAAGGAAAACAACCAAACTGTCAGTAAATAACACAGAGAAAACTGGTGAGTTTTGGGGTTTTTAAAGAAAAAATTAAAAAGTGCATTCATCTCTCTCAATCCAACCTGCATGTTTAAACTTTTATAAAACAAAATTATTACACAGGTTTGTTTTTTAAATCATACTAAAATGTATGGGCAGAAATGTCAGAAGTAGTTTTAAAGTTTTCATTTAATATGGGCAAACAGACCAGTTATAATCTCTGAAATACTGATATACACATTATTTCAGCACTCCTGTTACAGTATCTACTAGCTTATTACACTGACAGTTAGAATAAAATCTACTCCAACTCCTTCCAAAATTTGTTTAAATATTCATCTCAGATGGCTATCAGGTATTTAGGAGCATCTAAGTGACACTGTTCTATTACAAAAAGCATAATTATTAAAAAAAAAGTCCCTTATTAATGTATGTGCATGTTGCAATTTTCAACAGGTACCAACCATACTGAACATCATAACATTTTGCAGCTACATGGCATTAGGTGAACAGTTGAGATTTCTACAAAGCCGATGTTAACCGTAATTTTGAGTATTCTCAGAAGCAGATTCAAAATAAAATATTTTTAAAATACATGCAACATGCTGATGTTCTTTTAGTACTACATTTACATGAAAAAGCCACCAGTTATAATACATGATGTGCTAACTACTACCTTGACATCCTGCCACTAAGCTATACAAATTGCACGATCTTACCTGCTCGTCTGGGACCTATATGATGAGTCAATGTCATAGAAGATGATCTTTGTTTTGGTATGGTCAGCAAGTTTGCACCAAAAGACCCATTTGAATGAGATCCTTGGCTGAAAATAGAACAGTAAGATATTTTTTTTTCTTTCCTACCTTGTCTTCCATTTTTATTAAATAAAATGCTTATAAAATGGCCAGACTGTTCTGTTACAGGTCCACTACCATTCAAGAAAAAGAGTACTAGAAAGAACTCGAATTCAAGATCAGCTAGGTAATATATGTCAATTATATGGAATAAAAACTGCTGGGTACTGGGTGAAAGCAACAGAAAACTTTATGCAGTCCTAAAATGATACTGTAAGTATATTCAGACCACGGGCCATAGGTTTTACTTTCTAACATGGTATTTACTTTTCTTGAATGTTTTAACAAAGCAGGCTATTTTCTAACAGATCTGAGAAGATTAAAAGATTGTCATGGTATTTCCAAAGTAACCAATCTTACGCAGCCATGGCTTGCTTTTCAAATCAATTTGGCATATTTAATTAATTATTTTATTTATTATCGTCTTAAAACTAAAGCTGTTTTTGACATAAAGTCATATTGTACTTCAGTAGCTAAATCGTTAAACTCGATTGTTGAATGATGCCATCTGCTGTTCTAGGCATGAAATTGCACTCCAAAATTCCAATTACATATTTCCTTTAGTAAACAAAAATGCGATATGCAATTAAAAATAACTGTATACATGTACTTTAAAGTGAAAATAGTTTATGTAAAACTAATTCTTTCATTTCAGTAGAGGAAAACAGTATTTAACAAACCAGATTTGATCTTGTTTAATCAGATCTCAAACAAAAGTCAAATACAGAAATAATACTTGATCTCTCATCATTTGCTTAAATATATAAATATAAAAAATGAGTTCAAGAATAAACAAAGATTTATTCTTCTGAAGTCTGATGCTGACATGTTAGTCAACTTTAAAAAATGTTTGGGTTGACAACTGGGATAGATTGAACTTTTCACTATTTGTACACTGTTTAGCTATCATAGCTTACAGTATTTAGTGTGGGAAGACTATATATGAACCAAGGTCAGTTCATCTTGAACTAGTGTGTGAATGAGAAACCAAATCAAGAATTTGCATGCAAATAAAACAGCAGCTCTCAAGAGTTCCTTTTGAACACTGTCTGGATGGATAGAAAAAAATTCTGGAACATTAAATCAAATTTTGTAGCAATATTAATTTATTGTATCACTATGGAATATCTTATCTTTCTCAACTCAGCTAGAACTCAGTTGAAAGCAGTCATTGTATGTAAAAAAATATTTTGATTTTTGATAAGCTTTCCTCCTAGTGAACAGTTTGCTGTTTCACTCTCCCTTTTTACTGTTTGCCTGCTCCTCCTTGCTTTTCTTCTAACATTCAGTGGGCCCTTCACTGGGCTGAATCAGCTCCCAAAGGCAGGAAAAACTGTCTTTTTATTGCTGTTATTTTTCCTGACAAATCAAGGGGCTGACTCAAGAGCCACAGCCAATGGCACAAAGTGCTCTAGGAATGCAGGAGTGCCTCTTTTGGAAGCAGGAACAGCTATGTCAGTTCAGCTATTTCACCTAACCTTGTCTGTAAGGTAAGCACCCATGGGGGATTTTGAGATGATTATGTGTTAGAAGTTAAAGGGAACCTGAAAAGAACGGTCAGTGGAAGACGCAAGGAGACAGGGACAATGCAAGTGTTGGCAAGAACTCTGAGGGGCATGACACAAACGACAAAAAAGCGAACACATATTCCAGGGCTGTATGGGGGCAGACAGGAGCACGGCAGGGGAACATGACTAACTAGAACTGCTAGTCATCAGGGTCAAGAGATGATCTGAAAGTGACAGAGTATGAGCGAGGGTGGTTTTGGTATTGCTGCTTTCAATCGAGTGATCTTGAGTAGGTTCTTTGGTCAGTAGGAGCTGTAAGGAAACCCTCTCCAAACATACACTGCATCTGCACCAGAAGTGCTGAGCCTCAAACTGAAGTCCCATGGTTCGTAGTTTAAAGAGATTCTCTGGTCTCTGGTTATTTCCAGTGGATATAACTGGGGAGATTCTTTCAAACACTGATAACCACATCAGCATGAAAATACAATCTTTAAACTACTACTGCTACTACTAGTATCTTCAATTATATTTTATACACAAATCACAATTAAGTTTTACTATGTAAAAACTTGAAGAGCATATTTTATTCAAGGAGAAAAAGCCACTGACAAGGGCCAAATTATTTAAATGGTTCACTTTAAAATTAAATATAATATTGATAAATAAATTCTTGGATGCATGTATATAAACTTTCATTCACTACTAGTAATTATCAGTTATCAGCATAACTCATATTTTCTTTAAAAAAAACCGCATCTATTATACTTTCCTTATGACCTAATGTAAAACCATTAAAGTCTTAAGTGATATCAAGCATTTAAAAAAAAAAAAAAGGCAAAACAACACACATTTTTACAGATTTAAGCTGCAACACAATTTCAAACATGTGTTGTACTTTTCTTACAAGATATTGAGCAAAGCCATACACATTTACATCAAACTAAATGTGTGAAGTTTCACTCATATATAACATTAAGCAAAAAGAAAAAAATGTACATTTATTTTAATCCTAATTCAAAATGTAATCTGAAGTCTGGAAATAAAAGCTTTATTTGCACCATATTGACTAACAAGTAGAGAAGAGATCACTTGCTTAATCTACCTTACTGCTTGCTTGATGACTGTAGGAATAATAAATGTTGCAATAGACACAACAGTGGCTACCAAGTGCAAGAAAGTTATATCATCTTTTTAATTAGAAAACAAATTTTGGGGTTTATGGAAGCTGGAAAGAGATACATATTTTAAGTAAAAAGGAGAAGGAGGAAGTCAGTAAAGGTTTAGAGGTTAAACTAGTTTGTTTTGCAGTCGTGTGTGTTGGACTTTTTTTTTTTTCCTCATTTCCTACTAAAACTGATATGCAGGCCTACTTGCTATGACAGAGCATGCCATTCAGCCTCACAATAACCTGATTTCTACTTGAGATCAGAGTTACGAAGTGTAGTATATAATTAACTTGAAACATTTTCCATGGCAAAATTTGGAGACTTAATTCACAAGATTTTACATTAAATACTTCCTCTGTCAAGTTCCAACATCAGACACGTGAATATTTTAGAAAGGCTACATTTATTATTGCCCTTCAAATGTGGTTAAGTGCTTACCCTGATGTGTTATATTCCTGATGAGATCTCTTGCTGTTACTCCGTTCCCATCTAGAAGATGTTGATTCTATAGGTGGAATGCCAGAAACTCCTGAAGTTCGTCTCAGCTGTGGTGTTGGCAGGCTATTCCTGCTATTTAACCCCTGTTGAGTAATTAACCATGGTTAAAATCTATGTAATTAAAAACAGACATTAAAATTTTATTTATTGTTTGTGAAGACTCTTTATTATTAATTTTTTTATAGTGAAACAGTAAGTATGGTATCTTACATTCACTTTTATTGCTCAAGAAAATAAAAAAGATGCAATCAAATTATTTTTCTTACTAGGAATAATTATTTCTCATATCTCTTTTTTTCTTTCCCCAAATTAAGATATATAAAGATACTTGTACTCTGAAATCCATGTGGTCCACCAATTACTCTTCAGAGCTTTTAAAAATGGAGATCTTCTAGAGATAGTTCCTGTAGGATTACGGATTCTTTTTCTACACATCCCAATCATACAACTACAAAGTCAGCTCTCTAGCTCTCAGGATAGCCTGAGATTTCGATAACTCAGAGGCTAAATATTGACAGTGTGAGTATTGTGAAACTTGTGGAAAGGGTGATGCACAATGCACAGGGTCAGTTCTGGTCCATCAAGGCTCCCTCTCTGCTTCCATACCAGCCCCACAGGACCCGGGAAGCTTCCTCCCAGGCACCTCCACCAGCCTGGAAGCTGTGTCAGTTTAGGCACACTGCAGCCCAAACACTGGGAATCACCATTGTACTTGAACACAAAGCCCTCTGCAAAGCATGGCAATGGCACTCAAACAGTCCTGTATGGAAATAACTCAGGTCTTATTAGCTCTGCCTTACTGAAATACCCCCAGAAAAGTATATCCATGTTTAAATAGCAACTAGTAGAACCTAACTAACAGAAAGGATAGGATCACTGAATTGAAACTGCAAAGCCAGCTCTGGCATATCTGCATCCGTTGCACAGATAACCTATGCATTGTATATTAAACAAATAATAATAATAACAACAATTCAAAAAAAAAAAATCTCTGTGACTGCATTCAGTCCACAATCCACTTGTTAACTCATCCCTAGATTTGGCCATTCAAGGGAGCAGGGTGGGGAGGCGATTCTTCTACATAATAAAGATGTGGGTAATCAGACCTTGCAAAGTAAAAAGGATGCCAGGAAAAAAATGTTTAAAACAAAAAATCCAAAGCAATATTTGCAGTATTGAGTAAGGTCTGCAGGGTCATGTGTGAGGACAGGTGACCCTTGGATACTATCACTTCAAAAGTCTGGCAGAAATAATGACTTTGCAATTTTAAGCTTCATCAGCTGGTCAAAGATCATACTTAACTCACAAAGCTATAACATATTTCAAAAAAATGAAAAGTGTTGTCACAAAAGAGTACAGTCTCTTACCCTGAAAAATCAGACTGCTTTGAGTCTTTGATATGGGATGTACCTCGTCTCTGTTTGCTTTGCTGCAAAGCTGTAGTCACAGCCAGAAAGGTGGAATTGGACAGGCAGAATAAGACCACCATATCGCCCACAGAAACATGCAGCAGTCCTTAACCAGCCCTACCAGAAAGAGAACCAGAGGAGCATATTCTGTGTACTATCATACAGTGGTAGTGGTCTCAGGCTAGAGTGGACTTCTCTGTCAGTGGACCACATCAATCTAACCTGAGTACTCTCTACAATATGGGGAGCACAGCTGAAAATCCCCAACATTGGAGGAGAAAGGTCCACTCTCCGAAACAAGTGCACAATATGGAAAGAAGGCCCCAGCACCTGCGCTTACTTTTTCTTCTTCCTGGCTACTGTAAGAACGAGGGAACACTGGGGATATGACAAATCTCCAGAACTTTCCCCTATTAGATAAAGAAGCAGAGAATAAACAAAACATGGGTAGTAAAGGACTAAGGAACTCCAGATCACTCTATGCTAGCAAAGTCACTGGTAATCACTATACAAATGGGAAAAGTTGCTCTAGAAACACAATTTAGACCGTGCCAGAAATCAAAGTTATTATGAAAAGACTTTCAGTTACCAGCAATAACAAGGCCAGGAGACAAGGGATGTGGATACTCAAGTGCTTGCCTAGACAACTTTTACTTGCCTAAAGTGTGAAAACTAAAAATCATGACTGTTGATAACACCAGAAATCCACCGACCGGGCAAGCAGTCTACTGTCATACGCTAGGAAATCTGGGGACAGTCCTGTCATGATGGAAGTGAAAAGTCTTTCCATTGCAGAGCAGCCCCGAGATGTTTTTTGTCTAACTAAGATTTTCTTTTTCTTTTTCAGGAATTTAAAGAGACTGATCAGTGAATAGCACCAACTGGGCAGCTTACATTTTCCAAGTTGTTGACTACCAAGAAACTCAAAGTGAAGAGTTAGTATTAGATAAACAGTTATTGCTAGCCCAAGGTCTGAAGCCCAGTTTCAGGTTCTTTCTTTTCCTTGTTTTTTCTTTTTTTTCCACCAAAGAGAACAGGCAGGTGAATAAAGGGAATAAATTCACCTCATCAGAAGTGAATAAAAATTATAACTGAACGCACTTTGGAAGCCAGTCAGGGAAGAGAAATAAAGATGTACATAATCCTCAAGCAAAGAAACAACTTGTTTGAAATATGGAGGAGACCTTTTATGAACCTTTCAATATAGTCTGAAAGGTCCCATTTTGAAGAAATACTTTCTTATGATTTTCTTTGGTGTGTCGTAATCTGGAGTTTGCACTGACTTACCTGGTTTTTGAAAGAGAGAGAAATCTTTTTCTTTCTTACAGTAACATACATAGGGGCAGATCTTTCAGCTTACCCTTAAACATATACCAAAGTCAAACATTCATTGAATGATAGTGACAAGCACTATTTAATCCACCAGGTAAATTAATATACAGAAAAAAACCCAAACTTAAAGGAAGAGTTACTTTTAGGAAGGAGGAAAAGAGAATAGCTGTGAAAAAACATGATCTTTCAATCTCACTTAATCTTTATAACCAGTCTTCAGCAATGAGTATTTTTCATTTCAAACAATTTGACTAGCTATATAGAAATTTTAAAAAATTGTAAGCTACATTTTCACATTCACATACATTGTATTTTTCACATTGGCATACCAATCCTTAGTAGTTTTCAAAAAAATCCACAAAGAAAAACATACGGTGAATGATTATGATCCCTACCCAACTGATTTCTGCAGATAACCATGTGACACTCCAAGGAATTTCATACTGCAATGACCCTGCAGGATCTTCCACAGAGTAATTTGTGGACACTGAGCTTTTCCCCAAAAGCATTTGTCTTGACAATGGTTCCCAACAGATATTTCACAGGCTGAATCTGGCTCAAGGCAGTTTATCTGGCTCCAAAACACTAAGCCAACAAGTTGATCGATTTGGGCCAAGCTGCCCACTGCTTGGAAATGGAAGCAGCTACAGGACAGGGACATCCCAAGACCAGCCTCCACAATAAACAGCCTCAAGCTGTCAATACCGGGCTACCCTAGAATTATTAGCTCTGGTGCACTGCAGCTGAGTTGCTGTATTTGAATGTTCTTCTACCATGTTCCTTAACATGTCATACAGTAACTACATTCTTGCTGTCACTTATCTACCCTAGATAATGGAGAAGTGATAGTAGGTTTACACACTGGTCCCATAACGTGATGTGCTGCACAGAAAGAAGAGATATTTTTCCTTTTACATAGCTGATTTGCTTCTGTGGATGGCTAGTTTGATGTTCACAAGAGTAAATTTCTTTGGAAGAAAAGGTCAATGAAAAAGCCACGCTGACAGTAATTGTTAGATCAAGAATGTGGGATAATCAAGAACAGCCCTGATTTTGCCACATCATGAGAATGTAACATCTTCATTTTATATTTGCTTTTAGTTTTTTTAATCCTGTGTTTATTTCAAGGAATCATGTGTTCAGACTGCAGACCAGTGCTTTTATCCGACTATCCATCAACCACTTGAATTTGCATTTTGGTACCTATCTACATTTCATTCAATGTGTTTTCACAGCTGCTCTCTTTTGACCTTAAATGTGGTTCACATGTACTCAGTAAAGAAGCTACTATCCGTAAAGGAGCATTCTTTCCAGATTAATTTTCCATGATAATTTTTTTAAAAATTGCAACACGCATGAATGAAAATTCAAGTCATTTGACCTTGAGCAGCTTTCGATCTCCTTTT
>NW_008825555.1:190031-195637 GCF_000699105.1 Pygoscelis adeliae
CAGGACATGGGAAGAAACCAGGAAATGGTGTGAAGGGACTAGTCTTTGGCCTGCATGTGCCTGAGAAAGCACCAATCAAACTATTAATGCTTCGAAGGGAAGGAATCACTTGTGGTGGAAGGGATGGGTCAGTCAGGAGGTCTGTTAGCATGCTCCGAGCCTCATTTAGTACTGGAAGATCAACTCCATTTCCACTGCCAGCATTCTAGAATAGATGGAAATGTTGCAAACTATTAACATGTCAAAACATTTCACAGTATTCTAAGTTTTAAATAAGCATCTTACCCACTGTAAATTTAAAAAATAAATTAAAAAAAAATCAATGCAATGTTATTTTTCTTTTAAAGAAAAGATATACGTATAGTCATACTCACACACCAATTTTTGCAGGTTTTTTCCCACACAATAAAAAAATATTTCAGAATTCAACATTAGCTTTCAGTTTATTTTTCTCTATTTAAAATAAAGATCTGGTGACAATTTTTTAATCTCAATTTTTCATTAACTTGTCTCAGAATTAAACTTAGTAATCTATCTCTTCCAATAATATCAACAGAAATTTTGGTGGCCAAACTGTTATAAGCCCCTTATAAAGGTGCAATTTCCACAGCCTCATTACTTTTATTAACCCCGATTCTACTGAAACAAATCCTAACAATTCTGTCAAAAAAGTGACTAGTTTTTATTTGGCATAATTCTCTGAACAGGAACAGTAATAGCTGATTAGATGCCACTGCTGATACAAGAGACAGGGGGAGAAACAAGCAATCAAGAAAAAAGGTGAGAACCTGGTAGACCTGAGTTTGGTGACATTGCTGGGGAATCACTCTCGAACCTTATGCTAATGGACATTTAAAAAAAAACCCACTCCCATCTTACTTAGGTTTGAGACTGTTCTCATATACACCACAGAAAGTAGATCCCCTCTCAACTTGGTCAGAACTGCTAAATATCAAACCTCTGCTACATAGACCTAGAATGTACTAGGACAACTTAGCTAAATAAAACATCAACAGAAAAATTGAAATCTGACAGTTTACAGTGAACTCTGTACTCAATCACATTTCACAAAAGAATAATTAGATTCATAATACACTGACCTGGTAATAGGGTTTGTACCACTGCTTCAAATCCCAGTCCCAAAGTATCATCTGTAAAGAAAAAAAAAGAAAAAAAAAGAAAAAAGAAAAAAGGAGAGTAATAGGTGATATGCTAATTCCGAAAAACAACAATGGAATAAATCTTGATTATGTGATATAATATAAAATGCTTCTCCCTTCATGTTTTTATATGTAACTTAGGCCATTTTCTCAGTTAATGCTACTCCAGTGAAAGTCCTAAAGAAGAGTTTGAAGAAATTGCATGCAACAGAGATATCTTGATGACAGAATAATTATATGGCCTTATTTCAATATTTCTGGATTGTTTACAAATCATTTAACACATACACCAAATTAGGTGGTGACAGTGCTTTCCTGCTTCTATTCACCTCAACTTATAAAAGCAAACCTATCCTAAAACTTCCGATATATTTTGTAATTGTTTTTCTTTCCAGAACCATTCAAACAGTAGCAATTTTGTAAATACAGTGCAGAAAGCACCGTACATTCACTAACATTTACTTTTTAAAAAGGCAAAAAGCTCCCCAATATCTCAGGCTAAAAACTGGTAATTTTAAAAGCATTTTCTTGCAGGAGGTTTTGTTAGGTTTTACTTGAATATGGTTACAAATCTACATGTTTGAATAACTTCACCAAACCCACCAAACCCACAAAAGAACGTCAGCAACACCATCTGAAGATGCTATCAGCTTCAAGTACGTCAACAGCACTCACTTAATTTTTCTTCGATACTGACAGAAAATAAAAACAACATACAAGAAATGAAATTCAGATGTCTGTTTTGTTTCAAAAGTGTTCAGTCCTCATGACTTCTTGACAGGTTCTAATTATTCTCTGATAAATTAATTCATTTGCACAACATGCATTCACAAACTAAACAAATATAAAGACAACCCTTGTTTTCCTCTTTTCCGTAGCTACAGAGCACAAATGAAGTGCCAATACCCCACTTAGTAGTTCATATTCTGCAGTCCTGTAAATTCTGCTTATTTTTATAGGTGAGAACTATGTTTGGTTTTGTTCCTGTAAGACTAACAGCTCTTTCATGGAGAAAACACAATGTTCCAGGCTGGCACTTGTCCAGCAGAAGGTGCAGAAAGTGTCGATAAAGAAACACAGACTGACATGTCAGCAGTACCCAGGAAAGGACAGCACTTAAAGGCCCTTTTTCTCTTCTGTTATCTTCATTGAGATACCATTAAACCATGTTTAAAGCTAATAAATCATGACATCCACTTGCTATGAAAAGTGAAGAGATCTGTCATTAAGCATGTGCTTAAACTGGAAGTAAGTTACTCTATATTAGAAAGTCCTACTGTGTAAAGCAAGCAGATCTAAATCAAGAATTAAGAATTCGAGGTTTTTTGGTTTTTAAGTGATTAATCTAGCTACCATCTCCTCATTTTTTTATTTTTTATTTTTTTAAACTAGTCATACGAGATGACTGTTAGCCTGCCAGTGACAAGCATTAAGATAATGACCAATGTTATCTGGCCATACCCATTTTGCATGATGTATTTCGTTTTAGCATGATCATTGTAAAGATGAAGGGGTTTTTCTTCCATAACAAACTAGAATGAGTTGTCCATCTGGGTAGGTTGGGGTTTTTTTGGTTTTCTTAATTCTCAGGTTTCTCTTTCCAAATTGACATTTATTTACTGTATCAAAAATAGATAAATCTTTTGGTTTCATTCTGTCCTCCTAAGCTCAGACACAGAGCCTGCATTAACTCGCTTCATTGACTTTTGACTCAACCAGCAACAAAGATCAGATGTCCACATGAGTTTTGTTAGTTGTATTAGCAACCTTTGATACTAATGGTCCACGAAGTTGCGTCAGCTTGCTTGCAATCTTGTAACCTCCATTAGGGGACACAAAAGAGGTTTCCCTTCCCCCAGCTCTTCTAATATTTTATTTTTCTTTTAAATATGTTGTATGTTAGCTAATTTTATTTATTTGTCATAAATGAGATCTTAATAAAATACCTATGCTCTTGCTAACTCCAGAACATTTCTGTATCAAACCTTTAACTGCAACTACTTTTACTGATGCAACCTCCTTTATTCATCCTTTAAGCCATTGGGAGCTTTTGTGTACGTGTATGTACACACGTGCGTGCTCACATAAGCTATACTGTCATAATTTTGGGGGTCAATCTGTATGACTAAAAAAGTTCAAAACCTTCCTTTTGGCTTTTGCCCTGCCATAGTAAAGAAATAGGCTCAAAGTTGCAGAGGCAGAAACTATTCAATGGAAACTGTTACTGCTATATCTTGTGTCCCATACTCACCCAGTATACACAGGTAAAATAATGTGCACAGCTCATGCAAAATCTACTTCCAATGCAAATAACGGTTTGATATTTTAAATGGCAGGGCACCATTTTATATGCAATTTTATTTAAATGAAAAATTTCACAGCTTGGACTGATGATTGAAAATTTTCTGTTGTCATTTAAACCAGAAGATTTAAGCTTCTCCACTGATACCAATTTTACAGCAAAGAAACTACAACAGTTTTGAAATAAACAGAACTTAAGTTTACCTGTATGTTGCCAACAGATTATTTTTTTTTACTTCACTATACATCACCATCAATTAGAAGTTCTATCTCCTGAGAGAAGACAGGTGTAGTATACTAACACAGCTAGCAGGCTACCACAGTCTATATTAGCTGTAAAATTTTCAATGTGTGGCACGCGGAACGAGCCCTGAAGTAATTAAAATGAGCCGATGAAAATTTTAGGCACAAAGTAGCAATCTCTTCTACTAAGCACAATGGAAAAAATGCAGGTCACTATACAATGAATATTTTTCCATGGTAAATACAACTTGGTACATCTCTATACTAATCAAATCCTTACAGGTTAATAATGAAAGGGGGGGTTATTACCTTTTCTTGGATGCTTACAACACACCACAAGATGGCACTCAAATCCAGAAAGCCTCCCCCACAAACACAATTTCGGGAGAAAGGAACAGAAACCAGCAGCATATTCCTTAAACAGACCTTCTGCAGAATTGAAATGGTTTGAGGGACAAGGGAGGTGACAGTTTTAAAGGTTAACAGCTGATAAATTCTGCTTCTTTACAAAAACTTCTCTGTTTAAAGAAGAATTTACTCCTTACCATTCTACTCAGAAACTAACTATAAGGAAACGGTACTTTGTTTCTCACTACCTACCAGACTTAGTTTAATTAGCCTAACTCCATGCCTTGCAAGTTAATTCTGGAATACTAAAAAAGCACCATTTTTGGCATTATTTTTGTTGAGAGTTTGGCAGTCAAAGCTTTAATTAATTACTGTGTATCATCAACATAAGTTACAAAGTATTCCCAGAATTGCATTAATCTTACAACAGGCGTAAAAAGGATACAGTTTATTTTGACTTAATGTGAACAGACCAACAGACCTTAAAATAGGTCTTAGGCAGAGCCTCAGCAATTTTTGATTTTGCAACCATAAGACTTGTTGCAGAAAGATCTGTACTCTGTAATACTAAGATTTTGTAATCCATTGCACAGAACATTCTTCCTCACCTCCTCCAACAAGAAACACCTGACCTAGGAGGGACATGAGTCATAAAAGTTCCAAGCTACAACTCAAACCTCTGCTTAGCAACTCACACACTTTGGCTTTTGAGCATCTATTGCCAGTGCCAACATCACAGCAATCACACATCTGGGAGCTCCTCTGAAAACAAAACTGCAGTGGACTCTGATATTGCAGATGAACTTCTGAAAGGTGAGAAGTATATAGCCCTCAGAGTCTCCCAGTCCATCCAAAGAGCAATGATCACACTTTCCTGGTTTTATATAATTGCCTGTCAAGCTGATTAGGGTTTTGAAGGACAGTTAATAAAAAACAAAACAAAACCCCATGCATAACACAGTACTATGCCTTGTTCTTCAACGGTCAGGAACTGTATTATGTTTAACTATAATAACTGAATCTATTTAGCCTATGAAATAAATTTCAACACAGTTAAAAAGAAGACAAGCCAACTTACAAAAACCCTTTAAGTACAAGTGACCTTTTCCAATTTTGGTCACCGTTTTAGCCAGTGATGGGCTTAGGTCAAACTAAAACATGTCACTCGAAACAGGCTAAGAGTATCAACAGAAGGAATTTACATCACTGGAAATACATTTTTTTAAAGGCTAAAAAAAGCTGTTAAAGCTCAACAAATTCTCCACAGAGTTGCTATTCTGAAGACTGAACACTATATTCAGTTCCATGGATGTTTAATCAAATCTAAGGAGATTTTAAATACATACCACTTACTGGAAACATGCAGGAAAATTGACAGTAGGCATGAGATATTACCCTTTGTTTATATTTTCTCAAACAATGAAAACAGTATTTCCATATACTCAGAGGAACTGCCATGCAATTTGAACACAAGAATTTTAGAATCAACTTATCTGACACTATTTGTAATCCATCTATTCACTGGGGAGGGGGGGGGGGGGGGGGGGGAAGGGG
>NW_008825555.1:195655-215696 GCF_000699105.1 Pygoscelis adeliae
AAAGGCCCTGATTGTTGAACATCAACCCAACAATTATCAAAACTTAAGGATGGCACTTCTGCAAAGCACACGTTGTTAACAACATCAGAAACATTTGTTAAAAAAGTGCACAAGGTAACAGTAATAAAGGCCTTCCTTAATACAGCTTACAGTTCAAACAGCAACAGGAATAAGCAATATTAATTTTTACAAAGAAAAAGGAAAAAGTGCTCCTCTGAGAAACTTACAATCTAAATAAACTAAAAACAGATGAGAAATAAGAGAAGATAGTAAATGAAAACTGGCAGAGCTTCAGGGTTTTTTGTTTTGTTTTAAATCATTTTTGTATATAAAAAGTTATCTTTCCTATCATGGCGCAGCCAGTGTTTCCAGGGCCTGTAACAGATGTGTCTTTCAGAAGCAAGTTGATGCCATGGAGAGTGGAGTTCTTTTGGATCTTCTTTGCATGAGTGCCACAGCTCCGTTCGGCTAAAGTTATGTTTGAGGAGTATTTTAAACTTCTAAAGGTTTAAGCACAATAAAAGCCTATGGGTTTTACTTTTCTCAAGTTATAAACCACTAAAATTACTATAAAAGTACACTAAGCATTTTTAAACAATTTTTTTTAAACTGTAATGTTCAACTCAGATTATATTTGGCTAGATAACTGTAATGATATTTTCAGAATAATCTAACTTATAAAATACAAAATCATATAATCTTAGCTACCCGAGAATTATTTGTGTTTGTGCAAAGTTATACTAAGGACAATATTCATACTTATGCAGAGATTTAAAATACATGGCTACAAAAAATGTTCCAGAGCTTAGAAATCTAAAAATCCATTTTAAAACTAGAATAAAACTAATACATATGCTCCATACCCTAAGCTGAAATGTGCACACCACCTAAGGCCATACACAATGTTAAAATTTGCAATATTGATGTTTGATTGCCTAAACTAGGTAAGTGGGAAGTTTTAGTTTCAATGACGATACTATTTGGGAGATTCAGCGTGTGCTTTAATGCTTGGTTAAGAAAAGAAAACTGTCCTATTTGACACCACCCATTCACATGCCATGCTCCAAAATTTTAATGGAGAAAAAATGAGTACAAAAATGAGTTTCTGACTCTTTCATTGATCAAATATAAGAGATTCCTAGTTGCTAGTAGCATCTGTTTGACACCATTAGGCATTAGCTCCGTAAATAAGTATTTCCATAGCAACCAAGCATAGAATTAACTAAACAATGAAACCAACACCATAGCAACTTGATTCAGAAATCAACTCTGTAAAAAAATCACCTCATTCAAAAGCAAAATTCTACAACCAGATGAGAAACTAATTTATTGTAAAATATGAAAAAGGTTACAGTACATATCCATTTCTTTTCATGACTGCCTTTCAAACAAGACTGATGCTAGATTCATTGCTCTTATTTCTAAATTAGTCTTTTGTAACAGCTTACAATCAATTAGCTTTTTAAACCCATGTAATTTAATGACACAAAACCAAACACAGCAGTATACAACCTAGAAGTCTTGGTTTATTTATTTATTAGGATTTTTTCCCTCCCTGTGTAGAAAAGGTAGATTTTGAAAAACAGTATGTTATTAAGTAGTTAAGTTGTATTCAGTATGACACTAAAGGTGATGCAACCAAAGAATGACTCTGTCAAAGTAGAGGTAGCATTATTTAGATAACAAAGACAATGTTGGGTTGTGAAATCTTGCAGGCCAAAACAACAGCCACTTGAGTAGATTATTGTAATCAAGACAAAATACAGCACTTGGAAAAGCATTCAATATGATACTTAAGGCATTTAGAGTCATGATGATATTACTCCACCCACTAAGCCTTCCCATGAAAATAAAGGGGACAGGAAAAAACTAGGATATTTTTTGAATCCTAATACTTATCACTTCCTGACTCTATACAATTTATTTATCCAAGGCTGTAAAATGGCTAATAGGTTGTGAAGTCTGCAAACAGCTACAATCTTTGAAGAGAAACTGAGTGTGCTTTCATGGTTCTGAGGTTTGGATACATGTACTGAAAGAAACAGTCATATCCCCTATCCTAGACTCTGTCATTGACTCTACTGAACTTTCATAAAAGGCATTATCTTCACCTTTTTAAGAAGTCTAAAATCTTCCTTCAATGGAAAGAGACTTGTTTCTACTTAATTGCTTTAGTAAATACTATTCTATACATTAAATAGTACCTGCAACATATTTGGCTGGACACGTAAGAACAACACTGGAACATACAGGTGTCTGGCCACCATAATGTTTTCACCAGACTCCACAGTATTCTGATCTTCCCTGCAAATGCAAATCTTTGACATGAGCTGCACCTAAGGAAACTTTAACAAGTCACTTTAGAGTCTTCATGTGTTTAGTTACTGTTTTCAGTAACTTTGTCCTCAGCA
Source organism: Pygoscelis adeliae (assembly GCF_000699105.1). Classification (NCBI taxonomy): domain Eukaryota; kingdom Metazoa; phylum Chordata; class Aves; order Sphenisciformes; family Spheniscidae; genus Pygoscelis; species Pygoscelis adeliae. Next base: position 198,067 of record NW_008825555.1, read on the forward strand.
CAGATACAAAAACAGAGCAAAAATGCTCCACTGTTATGCTAAAGTTTCAAATAAGCCTTCAGCAGCCTTAAAGTTCATATTACTCCCTGCAAGAGGAAAAATATTTTTTTGTTTGCTTTCGTTTTTGTTTCTTTTTTACGCATTTCATTTGTTTGTTTTTAAAAAGACATGCAACTTCTGCTTTTGTAACCAGGAATATCAGCAGGTCAGCTTCTACTTTGCCTGCTGTAAAAAGTTTTCAGTTTTCTTATTGCTTGTTATGTTTGCTCCGATCTTCCTTTTAATATTTTTTAAGATCTTCAAATGTTTCAAAAAGATTCTTAAAGGTGTTTTGCCTATCAAGGGAAAGGAGGTGGGTTTTTTTTTTCTTCTTATTTAGGTAATGAAAAAAACCAGCTAAAACCACACTTAGGTCATTTCCTGTTCCTTCTAGGTTTTGTCAGACTTGCACGTCAGAGTAAAGGCCAACCAGTAATTTATGGCAACTGGGGGAGGGAGGGCAGAGGAAAAAACCCTGCTATGTGCAGATCCTTTAATTGCCCATTATAAGGATTTTCCTTTAGAGCATGTGGTTCTAATCACCATCAAAGAAAAGAAATAGTGCTAGGTGGATTACTGCTCTGATCCGGTACAGTTGCTTCGGTGTTCTGGCATTCTGCACTTCTTTTACTGTCATCCAAAACCTAAAACCATTTTATAAAGTTGTGCTTATTTTACAAAAAGCAAAATCTAGAAATTGCTCAAAAACCATCCTTTTCACATTTACCTATTGGCATTATTTTACAATTATATATAGTAAAAGCCTTTACTGCTGTGTTTACACACAATGTATCGTGTTGGAACAGACGGAGAAAGCAACCTTAAATTTTATCTTTCTGCAATAAAAGGATGTGCACAAATCTTATGCTCAGGCATTTTACTGTAGGCTGATATATTCTCAATGCAGTAAATAAAAATACTTACTAGAGATGAACCGATTTCCCCCTCTACTGACAAATTTTTTAATCAAGTGGGTTTTTTCCACCTATTACACTAGAGATACAAGAATGAATCTCAGATCTTTTTCTTTTCAGCAAACAAAGAGAAACTATTTAATATGATCACAAGGTGGTTTTTTTTCAGCACTGAGCTGAAGAAAAGGAGGTACTGAATTTTTCACAAAGATTTTTATCACGACTTTCTCTTTAAAATCTCATCAAAATACTTACATTTCTCCTCTCTCCCCAAGTCCCCTCTAAAACAAGCAGCATAAAATTAAGCTGTACAACTCTCTCTAGCCAAAAATTAACATGAATGTGAGAATGGTTCACATCAAACGAATTGGACCCAATGATCATCTAGTCCAGTATCTTGCCACTGACAACAGCAGCCACCTCAAGATAAGAATATTCTTAAGTAGGGAGTGCTAATTCTCAGAATGTTCTTTCAGCCCCAGCAACACAGCTCAAGGAGCCATATGTTGTATGCCTTTGTGTATTACAAAGGTCAATAGATTTTTCACCTTTGCATTTCTCTGATAATCTTTTCAGAATCCACGTAAACTTCTGACAGATCCAATATCATAACAAAGGCATTTCACAAGTTAAATACAGATTATGCGAAGTTCCCTTCCATTCTGAATCTGTCAACGCCAAATTCGTACAGTGAGGAAGCAAACAATCAGCAATGCTTTCATGCAGTCTACCCACTGAACGATTTGTTTTTGCAAAAGCTTATAGTTGCTCTCCAGCTAACTTCAGGCACAAGACACAATTTTTTTCAGACTATGAGGCTGTATTTTCAAATCCCCCAGGCTAGTTCATTCAGAGGCACAGCACCTTCCAAGTAACAAAACCTCTGATTCTCTAAACACTGCCACTTTTTTATTTGATTGCATTAATTGTTGTCTTAAGGATTTTTATTTACAAAATTGCCACAAGGTACAACCTTTACACAAATCAGCGTTCAGTAACTTGATGATGACCCAAAAAGAAACATTACAGGGACTGAAGTTAGGGAAGTAAGCTGAAAGAAAATGGTCAAGAAGCCAAAGAAGATATTATGTCATAAAGGAAAGCAAATATTGCTGCAATGCTGTGGTTGGAAGTCATTCATGGGGATTAAACTAACTAAATTCTCAGTTGTTCAAGCTAAAGAATTAAAAGCAATAATTTAAAAACAGATGAGAGTATAATTATGAGTCTGATTACAAGAGCAATTGTGTTAGCAAAAGTTAAATCAGTATTATAAAAAAATCTTAATGGACAAGTTTCTGGTTGAAGTGTCAGGAAATAAAAGATGAGATCTCTCGGGGGAAAAAAAATATCGAAACGCAGAAGAATGTAATACAGATTGCTGTCAGAAACAGAGAAGAACAGGGGAATGCAAATTGCTGCATTCTACAGAAAGTGCCAATTTACTTTTCTCTAATGTATCCATGTTAAGTAGTACTTTAGTTGGCAGCTTCATAAGCAGCTGAGGAAAAACTCAAATGGCAGCAGATGTGAAAGAATGTAGAATTTTTTTTTCCATGTAGTAATGCTGTGATGGTGTCCTAAATGAAAAAGAAAGAACAGTGATGCTTTCCCACTTGTAACATTCGATGATGACTAGATTAAATAAAACTACTTGGGGAGATCCACTTTGTCCCCCAAACGGCAAGTCTTGCATAGATAGCTGTTTTATGTTATGCTTATCTTGCATGTGCGAAGTGAACAAAGGAATCGCCACTAGCAGTATGGGGAGGGTCACAGACACCGTTCCACCTTGCCTCGTGATAAACTCATCCATCTAGGAAGAGAGTACGCAGTCAGACACCTCTGGTAGTTGTTACCAGTTACTAACCTTGTTGTGAAAAAGTTCTCTATGAAAGATCGAGGGATGAACAAGCTCAGATTTCAGTTGAAAGAAGGAAAAAGAATCCCCAACACCCTAAAACTCCAGAAGTCGTCGTGAAATGCTATGTGGTTTTTATAACCTTTAATAGCACATTCTCCTGAAATTGATTCACTTTATGTAGACGTAAGCTGAATTTCACACTCTACTAATATGGTAACTAAAGGTACACTTCCAGGAAAGAAAAATCATCTTTGTCCCACAGTCAGCATCTCCAAAACTACAGGTTCTTTTCTTCATTGGCCTTTTCATAAATTATGTTCCATTCTGCTGTTCAAACTATCACAGGAGTCTCTCACACTTGAAGATATAACTGTACAACCTACTATACGCAAAGGTAATGGAAAATCATATCCAAAAGCCTGTTTTCACTCCAGTGTTTCACTCCAGTTACTTTCTAAGCCACTTTGCTACCCGGTTCATAATGCACGAGTTACAGTTATGTACAACATTCTTATTGCAAAGGTTTCTGAATACAGGCATATGAAATTCTAGCACAAAAAAGAATTGTGAAAAATAGTAAAGTTGACTTTTTCCTTATTCTAAGTAACCTACTGACTTTTGTTTCTGTAATAGGCTTTCCTACGATTTTGATGAGTGAAATTGATACCCTCCCCCCAAAAAAAATCAAACCTTGGGATATATCGGGTTGAGTTGATCTTAAAAATAACCAGACTTAACACAATTTTTTTTCCCCTTTCATTTTGGTAGCATGACTCAGATGGAGAAACTAATATGAAAGAAGGAGGTCAAGACGGGTCAAGCGTCTTCCAGTGATTGTAAGATAATAAGAATATCTTGCCAGCCTTTTCTATACAAGCAGAAAAGTATTGGGATGTTCTTTTAAACTGCAAGACATTTTTTGCAAAATCATCACAATAGTGAAAATTACATAAATGCCTACAGAGAACAATACTGGCAGTGAGAATATCATTTGCCATTTGGGACAAGTATTATTTACAATAAAGTTGCAGTGTAGCATGCCCAATAAATCCATCAAATATTATAAATGCATGCAAAGTAACTTTTCCTTGGGGAACACCACTCATTTTTTCATTTCTCAGCCTTTTTCTAATAGCCTTTAATGTGTTTGCTATGAAGTCTCTTTCAGACTATGTTTTCAAAATAGCTATTAATGAGATGACCCTAACAAAAACAAGTCTATGCTCATCTGTGACTAATTCTATGTTCTTATCAACAAATTCAACTCTCGACTAGCATCTCCTAGAACCTGCATACATTTTGATTTTCTTTTTTAAAGCAGAAAAAGAGGAAAATACCAAGAAATGAAAACTAACACTAGCCATAGAAAAACTATGGGATGCCAAGATTCCCAGCAATATTTGACTAGAAAAATACTGTCCCAATGAGGCAAGCAGAAAAGCTTTTACAACACCTATGAGACCATTGTAATTGGTTATTCTATTTAAAAAAACCCTCATAATCTTTATGAAAAAGGCAAATAGTTGTATAGTTTGTTGTGGGTTTTTTTTTAAACTGAAAGCTAGACACCTTATGCTTTAAAAACAAAGGGTGTTTTCATTACAGGAATTATAGATTTCATTCTAAAATTAATACATATAACAAATATCTTCGACAGCATTTAATTGCTACATTTCAGTGTAAACGTAATTAGAATTTTTCCTCTATTTCAGTATTTTTATATGACATTCAAAATGTATATATTAATCAAATACCCTTGTAAAGCACATACAAACTAAACTAGGAGATAGACTGGCCAAAATAAATAATCACATATTTAATCATGCCTGATCCAACATGATAGATAAGATTTTATTATAGTAACCTTCAAAGAAGTAAAATCTGTACAATGTGATATAACCAATCACAAGTTGCGTCTTGTACCACAGGACTAGAAACTAGCAGCTATAACATCAGCTTTTAAAGGGATCCAGAAAAATGTGGGGAAACTGTCAGAGGAAATGGACAAAAACTAGGGGTGGGGGGGGAAGAAACCCCACAAAATGAATTTATAGATACACCATTTAAATGAACCATTGACAAAAATCAGTAGGATTTTCATACATGGACATCATGCCCAGCAAATCTGCTGGACTCTTTGGAACAGACTGCACACACCAATAAAAGTGAACCAGCCAGCCAGTGTACTTTGATTAAAAAATAAACACAACAACAAAAAACAACAAAAACCTTTGACACAGTCTTCCCTTAATGCTCCTGAAGAAATCAAGTTTACATGAGAAGAAAGGGATGGCTCTCCTCTGGATTAGCAATTTGTTAAAACATAGAAAGTCAAGAATAAGAGTAGAAAGTTCACAAAAAGAAAAAAATTGCCAATAGAAACTTCTTCAAAGATTCAAGCTGGGATCTATCTTAATCAACCCACTCAAAATGAATTGAAAAGGCAACAGAAGTCTGAAGTGTCAACATGCAATGACGACAAAATTCCTGAGGATAGTCAGAAATAGAGTTGATTGTGAAAAAGCACCAAAAGATCTTAATATAGTGAGTAAATAGGCAATAAGACATTGCTGAAATTCAGTACTAACTAATGAGTAAATGCTGAGAACAAAAATAAATTTTAAACTATTTATATATTAAGCTGGGCTCATATTACATCAATAGCAACCAGGAAAGAGATGTTGAAGCCATTTGCATCAGCCCAGTTCTCAAAGATGTTAAATGAAATATTAGAAAAGGAACATCAAACAATACAGAAAAAACAGTGTCACTGCATAAATCCATGCTACACTCACAGTCTGAGTGCGGCATGTAGATATAGAAGTATAGAAGAAATAAAAAAGGACAGGCTAATAAAAGAAATCAAAGATACGGAGCAGCTTCTACTGTGAGGAGCAACATAGACTGGGATCCCTCAAGTGTGAGGAAAACAGAGGGTTATAACCACACTCTACACTTACCAACATTATGGAGAAGGTAAATACGGAATTGTTAGTGAGTACTGTTCACAAGCACATGAATGAGGGCAATATAATTAGATCATCTGGCAGCAAGCTTAAAACAAGCCAAAGGAGGTATTTCTCACACACTACGTAATTAAATTATTGCAGTCATTGCTGCAGGTTTTTACAGAAACTAAATGTAACCAAAGATGTTAAAAAAAGTTCACACAGACTGATCAATCCATGGCTACTCACCACAGCCCAGACATACCCTCTAGCTAAGGATGGCCCAAACTGTAATTTGACAAAACATGGCAGAGAACCCCAGAGGGGAAAAACCCCACTTCTGAAACAAATGCTACTACTGGCTATAATTAAAGATAAAAAGCCTGGGCTGGGTGGACCAGTTTGATATCATCTCCAATTAATGTAAAGTGAGTAGTTATAAAAATGGACCCATCTTAGCAATTTTCCTAGTTGCAGCAAACTGTACTATCCTTTTGTATCCTTGGGAGGTTTCCTTTGGAGGCCTGATTATGGAGTTGCTCCTCTCATCCATCTCTGTCTTTGAACTACAGGTCTCCATTTCCTTTCTGTAAATCTTATTTATCCTCCTCTCCTGTAGTCTGGAAGCTTCTCCTCTCCCCCCCCCCCCAAATTGCTCCCAAGGGCAGCAGCCTCCTACTCCCTCCAGAGAGTTCCGCATGACCCAGTCATTCCCTTCAAAAAGAAATATAGTTTTAAAAATATATATATTATCCACCATATTTGTTTATATTATGGCTCAAATATGACTTAATCCATTTATTCCTTTTGTAGAATAATTGGCACTAATGATCTAGCCCTCCTCCACCAATAACTAAGGATGTACCTTCAAAATTTAAATACAAGACAGATCAAAGACCTCGGAAAACCTCTATTACATTTCCTTTTCAGACTTTTTATATTTTTATATACATATATATGTATAGACATGTTTATACATATATATGTATATACACACAAACTCTACAGAAATGGGTATACAAAGTATCTAATCACATTATGAAAGTTTCTTAAAACATGTAATTGCACTAACAGTATTATCACTTCTGTCATACTACAGCATCAGCAAACTAAGTAACAACAAAATAGATGAAGAAACACACTAGAACATCATCTTGCATAAGGCTCAGAAAATCCATTGAAAAAGTAAGCTACAGAACTTTTGCTTTTTCATATAATGCATCTCAACTTTTTTTCTCTTTACACTTTCAAAATGTGAATATCAGGCTAGTAACTAAAAATAATTGGGACGGTTCAATAGTGACAAATAAGAAAAGCAGCACAGATGTCCAAGTAATAGAATGCAATATCAAATATTAAAATAAACACAAAACTAAACCAAGCTGCAGATAGCAAGCCAATAAAGGTGAGAACTTGCTAACAATTATACTTAACTAAACAAACACATTGATGAATCTACTATCAGCACATCCAATTAGAACCTACTTTTTGAAGATCAGAGTGAATTGCAAGTCTAATCTGAAGATGACAGGCACTGTCACAACCATAACTATACCTGCTTTAAAAGGCAAAAGGTATATGCCTCTAAACTGAACATCATATCACCGAATAGCTTAAAAGAGCCTAAATTCAGAAAAGTTGTGTAAGAATTCTTGAGATTAGCACTTTCCTTAAAACTAGCCAGCGACCTTCAGAAGCTGTATTTGAAATTTTAAATTAAAAGGTGTTTATTACTAATTACAGTCCTAAACGAAAACAAGCTCAGTTCTTCCCCCATTCTTTATCCTGCAACAGTTTTACTATTACTGCCTGGAGAAAAACTAGATGAGCAGCAGCTTGAGGGAGGGGAAGAGACAAATAAAGAAGGACTAATATTGTGGTGAGATTCTGAATTACCATTCCTTAACCTGCTGTTTTCTTTCAAAAGGATTAATTAATATTTTAAATGCATTTTCCAGACCGCTCAGATTGTCACACAAAGGTCCATGATCTGCTCTATCTACATAATTGCTTATTTTTTAATTTGATGGTGATGGCTGATGATCATATGAGCGCATTCCACTGTACTGGATCAAATAACCTGAATATGTTTTTAAACATAAGTTTAGATGTCCTCTTAAATAAAGACAGTCATATGATAGGGAAAGTGGAGAGCAGCAAATCTTCAAGTGAAGGGTATTTATTCTTTTGAACCATGCTAGATTTCTTCATGTCTATCACTATAGCATTTTTTTTGCCCAGCTGCAAATAGCATAACGTAAAGTTAAACTACTTTAATTCTCATATTCAACCGGGAATGTTATGAAGTAAGGATAACCAATATCCTATTCCCCTGAAAAGTAGTGGTAAGTAGATACAGAATATTTGCCTCTTCACTCCAACTGTATTATAGCAAATAATCTGTAATTAAGGCAGAAATAAACAAATTTTATATAGAAAAAGTTCTGTTTATGCTAGTGGAATTGGAAAGAGAATCACTGACATGTAAGTTTATGTCATGGATGCTATTGAAAATAAAGATACTTTACAGATCAAATGTTTCAAACAAAAGATTAAAGTCAGGCAGCCATAAACTCAGAAATGCAAAAATGGATTGACAGAACCTTGTCTGAAATATATGGAAAGAAGGAATTATTTCTTTTATGTTACCTTTTTTGCCTTTCCTTTTTTTTTTCTTTTAATCCTTTTCAATCTGCCTGCTCATACTAACTCTTCTGTATTTGTTTCTGCCAAGGACAGTCAGCTGGCCTGTAAGGGCAATTAGATCAGCAAGACATAGGCTAATTGCCATACATATTACCAGGGATTCTGACCCAGAGATCAGTCAGTAGGAAGTAGATGGCAGGAAAAACAAACAAACCAAAAATCTCTCTCAAATTTTGAGGAAGACACTTAAAAAAAAAACCAAAGCAATAAACAAACCCAACACACCTGAAAATTGCCAACAGGCTTAGCTGTTTCTTTTTTTCCACACACAACAGTTTGCCTTTAGTTCAACCCCCTCTCTCCTTCAGAGCATTATGAGTTGAATCTTTCCAGGTCTACCTATGCAGTGGTGCTTTCTTGGTCAGTGAAGGCAGTTATGCAGCTATCAGTCAGAAATGGTAACGCTCATTAAAGACCTATTACTAACTCCAGGTTAATACAAACAGGGAGGATACTCTTCTTACTTTGGAGCTCTGTGATGGCAGTTGCCTGTGTTTCCTGTGCTTCAATTATGCCACTGATTGCTGAAAGTATCTTTTAACACTGAAGAAGCAAGAGCAGCCAAGTTAAGCTTTAACAGCAGAAGATAAAACAGGATACACACACAGTTATGAAATCATAGAATCATAGAACCATTAAGGTTGGAAAAGCCCTCCAAGATCATAGAGTCCAACCGTCAACCCAACACCACCATGCCCACTAAACCGTGTCCCTAAGCGCCTCATCTACACGTCTTTTAAACGCCTCCAGGGATGGTGACTCAACCACTTCCCTGGGCAGCCTCTTCCAATGTTTAACCCCTCTTTCAGTAAAGAAATTTTTCCTCACATCCGATCTAAACCTCCCCTGGCACAACTTGAGGCCATTTCCTCTCGTCCTTTCGCCAGTTACTTGGGAGAAGAGACCGACCCCCACCTTGCTACAGCCTCCTTTCAGGTAGTTGTAGAGAGCAATGAGGCCTCCCCTCAGCCTCCTTTTCTCCAGGCTAAACAACCCCAGCTCCCTCAGACGCTCCTCAGAAGACTTGTTCTCCAGACCCTTCACCAGCCTCGTTGCCCTTCTCTGGACACGCTCCAACACCTCGACATCCTTCTTGTAGTGAGGGGCCCAAAACTGAACACAGTATTCGAGGTGCGGCCTCACCAGTGCCGAGTACAGGAGCACGATCACTTCCCTGCTCCTGCTGGCCACACTATTTCTGATACAGGCCAGGATGCCATTGGCCTTCTTGGCCGCCTGGGCACACTGCCGGCTCATGTTCAGCCGGCTGTCGACCAACACCCCCAGGTCCTTTTCCGCCAGGCAGCTTTCCAGCCACTCTTCCCCAAGCCTGTAGCGCTGCATGGGGTTGTTGTGGCCGAAGTGCGGGACCCGGCACTTGGCCTTGTTGAATCTCATACAGTTGGCCTCGGCCCATCGATCCAGCCTGTCCAGGTCCCTCTGCTGAGCCTTCCTACCCTCGAGGAGATCAACACTCCCGCCCAACTTGGTGTCGTCTGCAAACTTACTGAGGGTGCACTCGATCCCCTCATCCAGATCATTGATAAAGATATTGAACAGAACTGGCCCCAAAACTGAGCCCTGGGGAACACCGCTCGTGACCGGCCGCCAACTGGATTGAACTCCATTCACCACAACTCTCTGGGCCCGGCCGTCCAGCCAGTTTTTTACCCAGCACAGAGTACACCTGTCTAAGCCGTGAGCCGCCAGCTTCTCTACGAGAATGCTGTGGGAGATGGTGTCAAAGACCTTACTGAAGTCCAGGTAGACCACATCCACAGCCTTTCCCTCGTCCACTAGGCGGGTCACCTGGTCATAGAAAGAGATCAGGTTGGTCAAGCAGGACCAATAGGCCCAAAGGGACTATTTTTATTCTTTACTTACATAGTACAGAACAGACTGTAGTAATTTCTGCACCCATCCCATAACTACCAACTGGTTTACTGTAGAGCCTATTTTTTATGAGAATGTCTGGGTCTTTTCATAGAAGCTAATTTTACTTGAAAGAGAGTATGTGTGAATGAATGTTTTAAATATTTGCTCTAGACTATGTCATATGCAGCCTAACTAGGAGTGCTCTAAATCACCTCATCTCTATGGACTATGTGGGACAGAAAACCCATCCTCCCAAAATTAATGTTATATTAAAAAATAATTCTGATTTGAACACTTACAGCAAGAGATATTTCATATCTATCTTCAGATTCCAAGTTCCTCAGATTCCAACTTCCTTCTTTCCTTGGAAAGAATATGCACATACCTACAGTATCTTTCGCACATACAAAGAGGAATTATATACAAGTTTAACAGAGCAGGAAGACCACTGTTACATTTCAGCATTTCCTCTCAGTAGTAAAATGAACAAATCTGGCATTTCAAGAAAATTAAAAATATTGGGGTCAGGGGGGAATCAACAGACACCTGTCATAACCACAAAAGCTAAACTATTTAAATGTTTTCAAAACTAAAAAGCAATTTATAACTAACAGCGTGATAAAGACAGACTTTGGTTCTGTGGCCACTTTGTAAGCAGAGCTGCTCCCAAGTACTTCTTCACAGTAAGGCAAGAAGGCAATGAAACACAGAGATTTAACAGTAGTCCATGTACGAAGGCAGCTTGGACCAATATTGTAGATCAAAAGCTCTGACAGCTCAACTGAAGAGGACTGTTTCCCCAGGGAAGAGGGAAAAACAATTTTCTCTGAGCTAAATTTGGTTAGAGACCAATTCTTTTTCAGAGCCTATTTTTCCCTCCTTTATAGCATGTCCTAACTGGGCCCGAGTTAGATTTAGAAACCTTCCCAACTTGCCACCAGAGCATGAAAGCTTAGGACTTCACTGGAGGAAATTATTGATGTTTCCTCTAATAAGCCTTTATTTCCTGGAGTATGAGTCCAAATCAAATATCACATTTCTCAAATGCATGCCTTATTGCAAAGATGTACACAGAGACCTGAATTTCAGAAGCAGTCTCTATAGTGAAGGTGGTTCTTAAAACGCACTGGAGGATCGCAGGCATGGTCAACAGTAAAGAAGAATCTTTGAGGCACAAACTAGAAAAGACCAAAAGTAATTTACTTTAACAAAATACAGCAGTACAGGAACAAAAGAATAAGCAGACAGCAAAAGTAGTAAACTACTCTGGCTTAAAATTGCTATGCAGTTTTAAGAAATGACGATTCTAGGATGAGATTTTTGGTTTATGCTGGTGTGGAGACACACAGAAAAAGACAAGGTTTTTGTGTGTGTGACCATGGATCCTGCTCATGCAAGAAATTTTCCAGTCTGCAAAGCAGTAGTATATGTACACACAGAACGAACATATGGATGGAGAAGCACAATAATAGAATTCTTAACTACAAGGAAATTGCACAAGTCTCATACTATTCCTTAGAAGTAGTTTTCTAGAACTCTAGCTATTGAACTTCTACATGGAAACTGTGAACACGAAGCCCAGAAGAAAAATGTTACACACAAATATATCTAAACACTTGAGTAGACCACTGAAGTTTTCCTATCGTACACTATTCCATTTCTTCTCTAGCTATTGCCCTTAAAAATGCTCTTACTCTCATTACATAAAGGATATTAAGGCTCTTTCCTCTTTCTGATATGATTTTTTTTTCAGAACCTTCTTTCATATAGAAAACATCACCAATGGTTCTTAATATAATTTAACATTTTCATGCTGACTACATTGTAGTGTCTGTACTGCCCTAAAATTCTTTTAAAAAACAGAAATGACTGTAAAATGTGCCATTTAGACACTTACAAAGAAGTTTAGCAAAGTATACGAAAAACACTTTGAAACGTCATCTCATCAGGTTCTCTCTCACAGAACAGTCTGAAAAAAGTAGCAATGCCTTAATTTATGGGTGCTTCTCTTACAAGCCATCTGCCTCAAGCAAAACAGCTGCCAGTGATGCAAGCTGGGAAAGTAGCCAATCTGGCTCACATGCAACTATATACCCAAGAGAGCAATTAATAAGTCACAAAACAGTACCCAATTATGCAAGCATTTTTGAATCTTGGGGCTCAGAACAGGGCTGAGAGAGTACGAGACAGCCTGAAGGAACTCTCAGCTTTCAGCTACAGTGTATGGATGCTGCAGCACCACCTGATCTTTCCCTCTTACCAGCTTTTACACAAGGTAAAGTGGAAAATAAATTTCACCTAAAAGCTAGCAAGCTTTTTTCAAAGCATGAAACCAAATGACAATATTTAAATTGCAGGAAGATATCTTAAATAATTGCTTAAGTCCCGAGACTTATGCAGTGCTAGCTTTCATTCAAAAACCACAGGGTACTTATTCAAGAGAGTCAATAATTATTTACACAGTGACATTATTTTGCCCTACTTATGTAAGGGGATTAAAACAAACATTATTTCTATTGTCTTCTTTCAAATATTACCATCTGAATTTCATATATTTTGTTCTTTAAAAATTATTATTAATAATAACAACAACAACAACAACAACAACAATAATTTAAGAATGTAATAAAGAAATCCTCTCCAGCCACGTACTGAAAAGCAGCCAGGGTTATTTTTTTGGCAGGTAGCAAGCAAGATTCAAGCTGAGCACATCTGAGTAAGTTTTGACAGTTGTATCATATCAAATTAATTTTTTCAATGCTCTTTTGTTCACAGCAAGTTTTCACTAATTGTCCAAGTATATGAAAATTAAGGTCTGCACATGTTTCAGTCTCGGGGGGGGCCTTCTCTTCACCAGGAAAAAGTCAGACTATGTTAGAGCTGAAAACATTAGTCCACACTTTGTATTTTGACAGATTAACTGGAAGAACTGTGTATTAGGAGACTATCTCCAGGTTTATAAAAAGAATACACACTAACCCACATGCACAATAGAAAAATCAAAACAGAAGCATTATTAAACATTTAAATATGCCTTATTTGGTGGTGGTTTTCTGTTTTGTTTTCTAACGTAGCAGGAATAGTTGTTTGCCAAAATATTATTACAGTATCACTGCTTGGCAACCATCACTACAGTAGAAGATATTCTAAAATGAAAAGTACAACTATACCTCTGTTACAAGCCTTATACCAACATTATTTCCCCAAATAAGTGTACAAAAAGTCACGTTTTGGTTTCAAAACTAGAAAAACTGAGATGCCTAAATCAGTCATCTCTACCTTCTTACTTTCTCCACCCCCCAAAATCGATAGAATTATTCATAAAGCCTAGTAATTTGTTTGCACTTGTACCAAAAATAAAGAAAAGATTAATTATAACTACATTCAATAAAGTAGTATATTAGAAACCATAAGATCAAAATTATTTTGGTAAATTTTAATTCCAACAATGTAAACAACTTCAAAGAGGTGCATAACAGTCATACGTCTACTTGGTTCAACAAGACACTTCAGAATAGACAAGAAGCAGCTGGAGTAAGACAGAACCATAAAGAACTCCACATCTTTAGAAACCTCAGGATAACAAGGCAGAAGGCAAACTCCTGCTTGATTACCTGGTACCTGCAATGTAGTTAAAGATTTACAGAAAGGAACTCTGCTCCTCATAATTTTAGCAAATCTTTCGGAAAGGGCTCACTATTAAAGTGAGAAAGTTAAAAAAAAAAAAAAAAATTCAATATGAATGCCCCAAAATTCATTTAATGAAATATTGTATGGTAAAAAAGCAAAAGGGAACAGTCAAAAAAATACACCAAAAATTTAAATTGAAACTGAAATTGCCATGCACTTAAAATGCTTGTGAGGTCTTTCCCCCACAGGTAATCTCTATCAAGTAGCAGAGCTCACACAGAAGCCTGCAATAAAAACAGTAATACCTACAATCCCAAAACTTATAAGAACCGGATCATCAGTAAAATAAGTACTCCTCTATCAACTTTTTTTAATTGATGCAACAGGTTCAAAAGCTAGCAGGCAAGAGGGGACAAACGTACAGGCAAATACAGATAGCACAAACACTCTCCTGCACCTTTCTGCCTGCAAGGCAGAATCATATAAGCTTCACTTCCTTTGGAAACTGAGCTAAAATACATATTATACCTCCAATACTATTTACTGAATAAACATACTTCTTCCTCTACAGGAGTTGTTCTTTGTGCTCTACTAATTTCTAAAAAATGAAATATAACAATTTAAATCTATCTATTGCATGAACCTAGAATGTAAAAATTGTGAATGACATGATAAAGCATCAGGCAACCTCCCCAGGAATATTTAAAGGATGTAAAGGAGCTGCAGTCTCTCTCTCCTGCCGCTGCATCTTTCTATGCCCATATCACACAGAAATGCTGAGGCCATGCAGTTACCCCTCAGATTCAGACAAGGACAATAGCTATTTCTGACCTCAGCCATAGTACAGTTTTGTTACTTGTACCATCCTAAATTTAGCTTTGTAAGCCTTAATACGTTTTGATACAAGGTGCACTGTCAATACTTACAAATCCATTTGTCATCTTTAAGTAATGAAACAAAACCAATCAAACCTTTAAAAAATATTTAGATAGATAATAACTCTACAAACTTTTATGACACAAGATTTACCCAACTAATAACTGACTTTAGAAAAGCCTCCTATAGGCATGCTATTACTTCATTATTTATACAGATAGTATAAACACTTGCCAGGAATGGCAAGTGAACCTGACAGGACAGAAATGCATATATTGAGGCCTGCAATTTACTTAACAAAGTAATGGCAGTAATAGAATAATGAATTATAAGCTGAGGGGTGACCATTTTAGACCATCTAACAAACAAGAAGCCATTTGTCAGACACTAACATACTACAAGTGCTTGAAGGGCCATATGAACATTTTTAGTCAGCCATACCAGCGCACAGCTATGAAATTTTCCATTCCACTTCACAGTACTTCTGATTTTATGGGCAGTTTAAATCCATAAATAATCACTTTGTATAATAACTAAAGAAAATGCAATTTTATGCAATATAAATGTGGTTTGTATAATCTGTAAAAAGAATAAGATTTCAGGTTTTATAATGAAGTCTATTTGAGCAAGGATCAAGTTTAACTTGAAAAGTGAAAAGAAAGTTACATGATTAACATGTAACAATACAACTTAAGTGTATAAAATGACTAAAGAGTTATTTGCCAATATTTTTTATCTATAATAATGCCGAGCTCCTTTTTTTTATTTTTAACACCACCTCCACCACCCCCCCATCAATGAGTATTTGTGTGTTTAAAGAAGTTAAAACAATGACAGAGACATTTGCAGGAAAATCAAAGTGCTACAAACTGAGGAAGGTCAAAAGTATTACGCCAGAAATGAACTTTATTCTACAATGACACGTTTTAAGCCTCACTATCACATTTCAATAGAAACCAGTTGAATAAATTTTATCAGTTAGTTTTTGAATGTAATAGACAACATATTTCAAAAAATTACAAGCTTAGCTATATCTTTTGTATGTCTTGAGTTGCACAATCTTCCTAAAATAGAGCAACAACAAAAAATTATTAATTCTTAAAATAAAGACTGAAAATATTTGGTAATTCTGCTAGTTTTTCTAGCTATCTTATGTTTGATATTCATAAGAAATAATGAACAGAATAAAATCTTTAGTCTATTATAGAAAAATCCACAACAAGAATAGCTTTCCTATTATTATTTTTCCCAGTCAAAAAGCTATGTTCAACTCAGGCCGTCATTCGCTATCTGGACATGGTCCTGGGCAACTGGCCCTAGGTGGCCCTGCTTGAGCAGGGGAGTTGGAGCAGATGACCTCCAGAGGTCCCGTCCAACCTCAACCATTGTGTGATTCTATGAACTGCACAGTTAAGGCTGGTGCACAAGAAGCCTGTAGTCCCAGATGAGATTAAACAGATTTTTTAAATTTTGAGCAAGTTCCAGTATTTTTTCCCTTCATCATATCATTTTGTGGAAGACTTATAATAATTTGCTTGTATGTCCACACCTGAATACATTGAATAACTTTAGAATTAGGATAGAAATTGATTTCTTAGTTGATTTCTTTTGTGGGGATAGTGACACACCACTTAAGAGGTCACACCACTGATATACAAACACACACACTGCTCAAATAGGAGCTTTTTGCCTTGTTTGCTTTTCTATACCAGGCATTACATCTTGAAATAAAAAAGGGAGTATATAAATACTCACTATTAAAACACAAAACAAATGCAACCAATAGATATTTCCAGTGGTATGAAAATATACAGAAAAAGCCTACAGGCCGATTTATCCATCATCAATTTCTTAATTTCAATAAAAAATTCCAATACCTCCTTCCACCATTCCTCTTCCACTATTTGTTACATTGATCCAAAATACTTTTTTAAAAAAAGTACTTGATGCCTTACAGTTATTAGATCCACATGGTTCGCACTATGGCTTTCTCATCACTGAATGAACCTTTTTGGAAGCAGGCTAATAATGCCCCTCCCAAAGAAGTTCCTGAAAAGCCTTCCTACTTCAAAATGGTTAGAACTTCTGATATTACTGAGGTGAGCACCATGCTGCAATAGCCGTGCTGGTCATAACCTTATACGCAACTACTGAACACTAAATTCAAACAGTGTTATAATTTGAAACTTCTCAAGGTCTAAGGATGTATCCTATTTTCAAGCTACCATTCTGACAAACCATCTGAGATACCAGAAATCAAATACCTCAAGAAGTAGCTTAATGCTCTCTCTGGACTCATCAGTAACGTGCTAAGGCTACTGCACTGGGCAGATGATGCCCACAGGAAGCTAAAACTGCTCCTGCCTTCACTCCAGCTCAGATAACAGCAGATTATGAACCATTCCTCATCTGCTGCAGCAGAAAAAACTAAAGACATTTAAAACCTTTTACCACAAGTCTGTCATTTCATACATACATCACCATGGCCATTAGGTAATTTAAAAGTACTTCAAGTTTCCCAAATCTATACGGCACCACAGTTTTATGCTGAACTGTAACATAACTGGCGGCTCACGGCTTAGACAGGTGTACTCTGCGCTGGGTAAAAAACTGGCTGGACGGCTGGGGCCAGAGAGTTGTGGTGAATGGAGGTCAATCCAGTTGGCGGCCGGTCATGAGCGGTGTTCCCCAGGGCTCAGTTTTGGGGCCAGTCTTGTTCAATATCTTTATCAATGATCTGGATGAGGGGATCGAGTGCACCCTCAGTAAGTTTGCAGA
>NW_008825555.1:216167-216947 GCF_000699105.1 Pygoscelis adeliae
CCTGAAAGGAGGTTGTAGCGAGGTGGGTGTCGGTCTCTTCTCCCAAGTAACTGGCGAAAGGACAAGAGGAAATGGCCTCAAGTTCCGCCAGGGGAGGTTTAGATTGGACATGAGGAAAAGTTTCTTTACTGAAAGAGTGGTTAAACATTGGACCAGGCTGCCCGGGGAAGTGGTTGAGTCACCATCCCTGGAAGTATTTAAAAGACGTGTAGATGCGGCGCTTAGGGACATGGTTTAGTGGGCATGGTGGTGTTGGGTTGACGGTTGGACTCTATGATCTTGGAGGTCTCTCCCAACCTTAATGATTCTATGGTTCTATAAAAGGCCTTGAATTTGGAAAATGGTAAGTCCCATACCCAAACAGTACTTCAAAACTGTGGAAATGCTTCAGGAGGCATGAGGACACAATGCTTGGTTTATTCATCAGCTGATAGCTAAAGGCCAATAATCTCACTCCTCAAGCATATATTCAGTGATTCCACTTTATGGCATTATTCTAGACTGATTATATGTTATGACTGTCAAATACAAAATATTTGTTCAGTGAAACTACAAGATTGGTCAGTAATTATAGAAAAAGTTTCTGTACTCCATCAGTTTGACATGTTGGATATGGAAGAAAAATAACTGCTGTATACATAAAAAAAGGAGACTATTTTGGCTGAAAGATACTTTCTAGAAAGCGCCCATCACCATGTCCCTTGGCTGTGGTGTTCTTTGTGGCAATGATATAAACTTTTTGTCTTCTTGCGTTGCTAATTTTTTAAGACAACCTGTCCC
>NW_008825555.1:217108-220583 GCF_000699105.1 Pygoscelis adeliae
GTTTCCTTAAAATCCAGTATTAAACTGAGAAACTGCAAAAAGAATCACATAAGCACCACCCATTTTGGAACTTGCAGACATCCTTCCCCCCCTCGCCCCCCCACTCAGGCAATTTGTGAGTTGCATTTTATAATATTATGATAAAAGAGACTACTTAAGTGGACAGATTGACAGATAAGAGGAAACAAAAATATTTTTTCTTTGAGAAGACACCAGTCTGCAATTGGACAATACCAAAAGCCACTGCCAAGCAGAAACCAAGTTTAGAGGTCAAAAACAAGTGCCAGTAGCGCTATCTTGAACAATAATCACTGCATTCAAAGAATGCTTCTGCCGATGCATTAATATTTCTTCTGTGATGAGGGAAAAAATGCAGACTGAACCTCACAGGACTGCCAGATGTCCTGTATAATTAAGATGTTATGTTCTAGTGGTCAAATCCAATGCCTTATGAAAAGCATACAAGGTATGGCTTTTCCTGTATTTCTGTGGTAACAGTTGTTTTTCCAAACATGTAGAAATCGAGGCTACTAGGCATCTGGAAAAAGTGGTTATTATGCAGATAAATTGTACTTTCCATGCACAGTTAATCTATGTATGTATGTATGCACAGTTTAGTTCTCTGCCATTGTCCCAGATTTTAGCATCTAAACTCTAGCAATCCTAAAACACTGCCAAATTTCTACAAAGAAAGAGTTTGTTTCAGCTCCAGATGTGATTGTGACTAAGGAGCTACTTCTGACCTCCCTCCTCTCTCCCACTGACCTTGGCAAAATACTTGTAAAATGGGACTATTTATATTCATGAGTTGCCCTCTCATAACTGGTTCATTACTGCATCATCAGTCTGTATAGAAAACGATTACTGGTGGTAAAAGATGCAAATTTGACTTTTTTTTACACTATTAATATGCAAATGCTTGAACTGAATTGCTGCAGGCTGGTGGGAAAGGAAAAGAAGTTAAACTGCTGAGAAATCAGCATACTACATAGTGAACAGATAAAATCTGTCATTCTGAACTGCACATTTACACCAATATAGGCAGTGAAAGGCTGGGAGACTGTTGTTCACTCACTATTTAGAAAAACTTGGATGCCACTGGAGTAAATGACAGAAATTGCCTGCCACAGCAGTGGAGACAGCTCTCCAACTAGATATTCGTTGGACTTCAGCAATTTTAACCTAAATCTTCAGAATATATGTAAAATGGTGAAATATTCCAAAGAAAAAAAACAGCTCAAGAGACTTTTATCATCAATTTAAAACTGTCAGTCAGCATGTGAAACTATTGGGGTCAAATCAAGATAGAAATTATATTAACTGAACCTGTACTCAAACCAAAGATAAATGCTGAGTTTCCTAGTATTAATGTTGTAATAAATTAAATCAACCTATTTAACATTCTTACATGTGCTGTGCAAGTGGTAGCCCAAATTTCTTTGTAGTATTGTAAAGAAAGTGCAAAGTAAAAAGCACTAAAATTATTATAATATTTTGAAGCAATATGATAAATCCGAAGCTCTCAATATATATGCCTCTTAACTCCAGGAAATATGAATTACCTGGTTTCTCAACTGGTAGAAATAGGTTGGTAATGTATGACTCAAGATATGAGAATTGCTGCAGTTTCATGTAGGGTTGAATCTACCCCAGTGAAGTGGGACATTTTTCTAACCATTAGGCTCTCTCAGACTCAACCATTAGGCAATTAGCATGGTGCAAGCTGCTACTTTTCAGCTGCTCCATCTGAAGTCTCTTGCTGTTTTTAAAAAACAAAATACTTCAAGTTATCACCCCTCAGAGAAAACACACTGGGAATGTATTACTACACTGGAAATAAAAGCAAATCCATCGGCAATTACTGCAGAACAGCTGATGTATCATAAACTAGCCAAGCCATAGTAACATACCCAGCCACACATCTAAATGATTATGGGATAAAAGGTTAAATTAGACCATTTTAAGTAAGGATACAATTCAGTATTTCTTTCTATTCCACGCATTTAGTGTGACCTCATATGTTCTTTACCATAAACCTTCCAAACTGTGAATAGAATACAAATTAATTTCTAATGAGTTTTCTATAATATTAAAAAAAAACCACCTTCTCCATCTTCTCCAAGACAGATGAAAGCATTATGATTAAAATATTTTAAAGGCAGACCAAGACAGAAAGACAATTGAAATAGAATGGTTATCAGTACAACAACACAACTATCAGACAAAGATTCTTTGTCATTCAGCTATTACAACCACAAAATGATCCTTTCTCCTCATAGTTTCAACCCTGAAAGAAAACAAGGCATAGCTCTCTAAAAGTGTTATCGACTACAGAATTTATTGCATATCTCTAATTATCTACACTGATTATTTTATCTGAACACATCCAGCCTGTACCTGAAGATAAATGATTTCTGGAAAAGGAAAGGCTTTATCATAATCATGTACAATGAAAGTTAATTGAGGGCTATTAGTATTGTAACATTTCAAGCAAAACTGCAAAGCATAAATGCAGGTTTCTTAAAAGCACCACAGTGCTTTACTGTACATAAAATGCCAATATTTGAATTGAAATATATAAAAATCTGCTATACAGTAATGTACAGTATAATATACATATATATTTGTAATAGAGTTGTATAGTACATAAGCAGCACTCACAGTGTTCTAGACATTAAAAATATTGTGGTTAATGTTTTAGGATCACAGTACCACTGCCACATGCTGATGTATTATAAACAAAAATTTCAATTCGTGACTGACAAAACTTGTTCTATTGCAGCAGAACAATTAATTAGCTGTCACATTCCTTTTTGGTGATGCGTGTAAGTAGTTCGTCATGACTTAAGCGAATGGAAAACGTTTTTCAAAATTCAATGTAGAAAATGTATCTCTGAAATTCTCAGTCTCATAAGGTAGCCTCAAGTTTGATGCAATAATTATGTTTAGAAAATATCATGCTAATGGTGTATAAATAGAAAAAGAAGCAAATATTGTCAATATACTAAGATGACTTAGTCTTAAGGGATTTACAGATATGAGATAGAAATTTTGTCCGTCAACAAGGAATATAGCAAGTGTGAGTTGCCACACTTGAAAGACAATGGATCAGGTCCACAGAAAGAGCACAGTCTTTTGCTTCTTTATTGTTCAGCGTATGGCCCCATACTTGCTGAATGCAGTTCAAAACCACTCAACAATTTTTTTTTACTTCCTCTGGCTTTGGTATAATGCTTACCATGATTAACACCTGAATAGTCACAAACATTCTTACAAAATTTTGGAGTACTTTACTGATTAGTAACTCAGATAAAAAAAATCTAAAATAATCTTGCTAAATTTGGATGTCTAATTGAATGTTCAATTTCTTTCACCACTTACATAGATTTTAGGCATTCAAACTACAGTTGGTAGTCTTTGGCTACAGCAAAGAGTGGTTACCATTACTGCAAATCAGATCCATAGTCGGGGGGGG
>NW_008825555.1:220611-249773 GCF_000699105.1 Pygoscelis adeliae
GAGAACAAACCAAAAAACACATATACAATTAGTAACCCCTTGGGAAAAGTTAGATTTTAGTGACTCACCAAGGATCTCACACACACAAAGAAATTTCAATGACAAAGTCAGAATAAAACTCAGTTCTCCAATGTAATGCTCAACTGCCTCAAGCCTAAGCCCATCTTCTTTTTTTCTGACCTCTGACTCATTCTTTACACTTATTTGGGGGCACGGAGAACTGGGAACTACAGTGAGAAAACAAAACAAAACAAAACCTCTCAGTTGTCACTGTGGTGCACCACGAATTTCAGGATTTGGGGGGGTAGGTGGGGACAGGAGGGGTGTATGGAATTATATAATTAGAACTTGCAAAATCATAGGCACTTTTATTTCCAGAATTATTTAATTTTTTAATTCCTTCAGAAACACAGCCCATTTTCACTTTTTTATTGCTACTGCCTAATAGTTCTCAAGAAGGCAAACCAACACTCCCAAATTCCATCATATGTCATCACACTGATGGAGTGACAAGCCACCACAAGATCCGTCCCATTGGAGCAAGCAATGGTGTAAGTCAGGTTAATATCTTTTGTTCAGATGAATATTAGAAAGCACAAAGAGCCTTTCTCAGGTGCTTGCTTGCAGCAGAGGGAGATGGTGTCATTCAGTCTCCTGACTGCAATGTTCCTCAGCAGGCACAAACTTCTGTTTGTTCTCTCGAATACAGGATTTACAGCCCTGTCCCTTCCAGCATTAATCCAGACCCATCCCTTACCTCCTTATTCCAGTTTCATTCTTCAGGTATCTCCAGCTACGTTTACTTATCAAGCTTCTCATCATTACCTCCTTGTCTAGCATATCAATCTCATTACTCCAGACATAAAATTATCCCATTCTCATTCAAGTTCAAACCACCTTTTGAACCTCCTCTCCTTCAGCCCCAACTTCTTCCCTTCCGCTTACCAAAACATTTTAACTTATTTTCTTCCCCACACCCACACCCACATCCAGTTCTTATCCCTACTGCAATCAAATCAGGCAAGACAAGGCAAGGGAGAGACAAAGCACAGAAGAAACCATCCTCCTGTTCAGTTCTGGGGCACAGCCCAAGCTCAGAGCTGAAACTATAGGCCAAGTCCACTTCAGATAGGATTGTACACATTATGGTGGAATCTTCAGGTACTGTGCTATAAAGATAAAAGAAGTTTTATTGAGCATATGCAAAATACAATTTTAAAAAACATAGCTGATCTGAGAGAAGATTTTCGCAAAGGTAACTATACACACATCCTTGCCACAAAGACCATTTCTCTTCAATTTCTAGTCTTGTCCTACAACAGAAGAGTTTGAGACGACATTGGTCTTAAACCAATGAAAGAAAAAGGAAAGAAAGAATAAGGTAAGTTTAGTCTATGTGCCAAGTTAGTAGTTTTCATTTTGGAAAAGGGAGGCAAACACAAGTTAGATTATAATTTAGAAATCAATTTTCTAATCCATTTTGGCTAGACAGGCTTAACAAAAGTTTGACTTACTTCAGAACCCTGTATCTAACCTAACAAATGTTCTCCTCCTGTGTGCAGAGCTAAAAAATAAAACATACAGATTTCTACTCAGAATATAGAATGTCTATAGTCAGTCCAGGTTTTACATTTTCGTGACCTATAGCATTATATAAAAATGAGCTTTACGTACTCGTAATTGGAGTTCCTCAAGAGGGACTCCATGCATTCATGCTAACAAAATACATCAGATAAAAGCAACTCCTCTATCAATACTTGCTGTCACATACACCAGCTGCCCCTGCCTTTGGCATTCCAATCAAATCATATTCTTCCAATTCCTCAAACTCCTAATAACTGGTAATTCAGGTGACAAAGTGGAAGGTGCACAAACAGTATAAATATTCAGCATCAATTTCTGAGAACTCTAACTGGAAGAAGGTAACTTTCATTTTTTCCCTAAAAGTTCTTCATGGTTTGGGTTATGCAGAGATTGTAAACCAATGAAGATAAAAGAAAAAACATGATTAATTATTGAAAGGGGGAACATTTGGCAAAATTAAACATTAGATTTAGAACTTGGATCTACAGAATAATATTTTGTAAAAGTATTTATGGAATTCTGTAGCAAATTTATAGTAACAAATAACTGTGTAGCCTACTTCTGAATTAAAGTTTGCTCTGTGACAGAAGTTAGTTATTAATCATGAGGGATACAAGCCAAAAGATTATAAATAATTATGTTAAAATAAGGTAGGTTTATATTGGGAATTTGGCTACTGTTATTTTCATTCATGTAACTTCAAAAAAACATAATTAAGTTTATTATCATCAAAATCTCTGATTAAATGAAAAAAAAAAACAAACAAACCCAAACCAGATTATGGACTTTAAAACTGTTAATTTACCTGTGCTTTCTTCCCTCCTTTTCTGTACGCAATTGCAATCAAGAATACCCACTTAAATTAAAAAAGAAGTAACGTTGTCCTACTGGTTTAAAAAAGAATATAAACTAGCTACACTGGATCAGACCATAAACCTCTGTATCCTATTATGCTGTTTTTGACAAGTCAACAGAAGATTCCTACAGAGAAATAAAAAACCTGTTCTCCTGAACCTTCCCAGTATCCAGTAATCTGCAACTCAAATGTTTCCTCAAAGTGGCACTGTATTTAATAGCTCTCAATGAATTTTCTTCCTTAAACTTCTGGCATCTGCAAGGTCTTATCGAAAGAAGTTTCATAGATTAAAATACACACCATCTCAAGCAGGCTCAAACATCTGATACCCCTAGCCTCTTATGGCTTTCTCTGCCATTCATGATTTCACAGACTGCTGTCATATCCTCCCTATAGCTATCTTCTTCCACGCTGCAGTCACAGCCCATTGTATTGAGTCTGGCTGGGATGGAGTTAACTTTCCCCTTAGCAGCCCTCATAGTGCCTTGTATGAAAGGGTTTCCAATAGCTTTGATTAGCCCTGTTACCTCTTTCTCTTCCCTTTTCCAGCCTTGCCTTTTAGAAATCCAAGCAGACTGTATCAGGTGGATCTTTATTATCTACAAACTTGCTGGTTCCTTCAAACAATTCTCATAAGTTTGTTTAATGCAAGACTCACCAACAAAAGCAGCATTGACTCTTCCCCAAAACATCATCTTTCTCCAAAATGAGTAATGTTAATGTTTGTTATGATTTCTACCAATTTGCCTGCTATGAAAGTCATGATTATTGGCCAACTGTTCTTTAGAGCTCTCCTGGGAACCTTCATAAAGCGACATGACATGGGCCAACTTGCGGTCAGCTGGGACCTAATCAATTTTAAGTAAAAAGCTGCACATTACATTCAGCAATTTGGTTGTTCCATCCTCAAGTTTCTTGAGAACCTTGGGCATGCGTTATCTGGTCCTGACATTTTGCTGGTTTTCCTTTAACAAATTTATTTTACAACACTTAAATTTGACTTAAACCCTCTGAAACATTGCCTGTAAACTTCCAGCATAGGAATTTTCTCCAGGTTCTCCCACAGCAAACGTTATCAAAAAGAATCGTTTCTTCTCCTGCTGTAGCTTCATCTTATATGGACGCTCCTATTTCTGAGAACCTACCAGTCCTACAGGCATTCTGGGAGGCTTCAAGCTTCCAAAGCATTTGTAGAAAATACAAAAAAATATTAATAATATTTGTACAAGTTGCTCTTCAGATTATTTTTGATCAGCCGTGGACTATTACAATTAACCTGTCTGTTCTAGATAAAAGCTCAGCTTCTTTCAAGAATACTTACTTTTTTCCTATGAGCCTTTTTTACCATCCTGTTTAATCATGGCATCTTTCTTTTTATCTTTATATCTTGTTTTGATAAATGGTATGCATTTGCCTCAAGTTTCCAGTATGATGTCTTTGAATAGTCTCTATGCCGCCTGCATGGATTCTACTTTATTTACTTTCCCCTTTTATTCTAACAATTCTTCTGAGCACAAATGTAACAGATCTTTTGGTTTCCATTTCTCCAATATGAATTCTGAATGATCGCTGCCATTGCAATCATCATTACAGACATGCTCTCTGATTGCTATTTTGAAGCAGATCCTAAATATTCCTCAGGAAGAAGTTAACAGTTGCTTTTCCTTTTCTGGTTTCTCTGATTGGCTGCTTCAATAAACAATCGTTGATAGTATCTAAAGATTTAATCTGAGCACCCCACCCTCATGCAAAATCTAAACAATCTACATAAAGCTATATTTCATTAATGTAGTTTTAAAATTATTAAGGTGCCACAAAATGCAAGATCTCTGAAAGGAGAAAAAGTCTTGTTGAAACATTTAAAAAAATGCTTAGCTATTTATCTGATTTCTTAGGTGACAGCAGAGGAACAGACAAGTGCTTGCAAAAGTTTCCATAATTATTCATATGTATACTCAGTTGAAGACATATTCACATTATCTGCACAAAACATATATTGTTTTAACTCACATAAGCCATCTACTTCAATATTCAGTAATAACTCTTGACAGTATTGACATTGCACAGTACAGCTTCATGAAGAGATACTCGTTCTAGCTTCCAAGATTTTTATTTTTTTTTACTGTCATGATATGTAACTCATTCTTTATCTAGCAGTTAAAATTAATATTGATATTAACTCCAATTCACTCAATATCCAACAATTTACAATTACCTGGATTCTTCAGACTTGTGAGATTTTCACTGATCTTAATTAAACACATAGATGACAACTTGTACAAAACAGCAATATTGTTCTTTCTTTTGTTCAGACTGGTTTGTAAGATAGTTTTTGCAAACTTTTCTACTGTGTTATTTCTACCCATAATACCACTATTAATTTCTAACTTTCTAGATAAAGCCTGGTGTAAGGGACCACGCAATTTTTGAAGTCCTATAACGTAAATCCAGTATACTACTGATGCAACGAGGAATTCTTGTAAACCTTAGAAGCACATTTTTCTGTTACAGAATGTTTAGTAATGATTTCTCAGTGGTCCAGTCCATCACACAACAGCTTCAACCCTTATAACAGTTAATGAAGCTATTAACAAGCTTCAAAATCAAAGTCTCAAAAGAGACCGCAGCACCTCAATCTAATGGAGGAGAGTGACATCCAGCAGGGTCTTACCGATGCTAACCTGTTTAAGCACTGAAATCTCAGCTTGCTGTGTGATCCAGCACCTTTCCTACTCCAGGGTTCCTCTGCTGCATGGTTCTTCATTCACAAAAAACCCTAAGATTCACTAATTAATTGGGTAAACATGCATCAAATCTTTCTTCAGGAACAGGTCTACAGAGGGATTTCAGAATTATTTCTTTAGCTCAAGTACTAGCAGTTAAACTAAAGATCAGTGCGTTCAAAATCTACCTGTAATCTGTTTATGAAAACCAACAAAATTTGATCTGATTCACAAACTGAGAATTTTAAAGTAGATTTTGTGCTTACAGAGTAAAACAGTTTAAAAATTCTAATGTGAATCATGTATGTAGTTTATTCATTATATATTATATACTTTGCTGACATAATCTAATGAAGGACAAGAGTTGTATGGTATCACTTCTTTCCCCAGTTTAAGAGGTGCAAATTTCTGATAATTCTCCTATGCAGAACACACTTCTTCAAAGGAAGATACAGACTTACGCTTTTAAGCAAAATATACTTCAAAGCTCATTCTGTCATGAATTACTTCAGCAGCATTAAACAGCAGCATCCAAGATCAACAAAGGTTTCATAGCAGTGTGGGGACAAGAGAACTAAATTAAAAATATCAACAAGAGGTTTTAATTTTTGAAGAGTTCAGTGACTGACAATAAAGGCAACTAATACTGCAGTCAGACAGCATTGCAACATATCGTTAAAGCATATGAACATTTTCCTCCAAAATTCACAAGATTTAACCAAAATGCTAAGTTAAACATCAGTGCAACTTAAGATTTATATCAAGTTAGCAGAATTTTTCAGGTTTCAATATTCAAAGGCATAACATGATTTGAACACACAGTTGCTATGACTGCTGTGCTATACAGTGAGAACGTATTACAGGCATCTAAAATGCATGTTTCAGAACACTAAACATTTAGTCTGCTCCCACCACCTTTTGAAAGGTAGATTTAATACATGCTGGTAAGTTTACATTAACACAGTAAGCTAACAGACTGAGGTACTGGTTAAAGTAATGAGGATCTCTATAGTTTTTTGCAAGTTTAAATCCCAAGAAAAGAAAGATGGCACATATAAAGTTGTATGGCCTATTTCTACAATGACAGAAGAGTTATGAGTAGTAGTCAAAGGTACTGAGATGTTTCTAGTTCATTCATACAAGCTAGCAAGGAGTATGTTAGAAAACTCCTAGAGAACGACAAGCTAAAAAACGTAGGTAGTACTAGCTCAGTAGCCGCAGTGGCTGGAGTTCAACATTGACTCAGTACACTTAAATATTTGCTCAGCTCCTTTCCCAGGATTCACAGCCTGAGAAGAATTATGTGCTACTGCAAACATGCCCTCAGCAGTACCTGAACTAGTTAGCTATGTCTACACAAAATTTCACACCAATAGGTACATAGTCTTCTAGGATAATTCCATTTGAAAGGAACCTCGAGAGGTCATAGAGTCATAATATGTCAATAGTAGATGTTTTCTATGAAAGAATAAATTTTACCCTGTATCCCCATCTTACCTTTATACCAAAAGGAGTAATTGCCAATTTTATTTCCCTTGTTGTGATAATTTCCATTTCAAGCCTCATTTCTGCTAGGATTAGAACTCCAAATATTAACAAGCGGTTAAGTTTTTACATCAGGGATGGAATTCCCCTTGCAACTGCTGTAACTGAGTGGGATGGTAACCATTAGCCATCCCAAGTAGTTTGGGGACCACTGCTGTACAACATGTAAGAGAACCAATTATTTGGCCAAAAAGGATGGTCAGTTTCTAAAATAAGGCAATGAGGCAAAGCTACCAAGAGCAGAAAGAGAATAACTAATATGTCACAAAATATGCTATGAATTCACTCTAGGAACAACACGTTAAAGTGGTTGCCTCCAAAAAAGAACAACTCAAAAGGAAATCACAAAATAAAGCCTATGTGTCCAAATTGCCTCCGAAGACTACATTAGGCATTACCATATTTGAGTTGAAACTAATTCTTTCAGACATCATGCCTAGTTTCTCTACAAACCTTTCCTTTTTTTGGCAACCGTATGTGAACTATCCCTCATAGAAGTGTTTATTCTGGGCTACAGAGACAAAAAGCATCTTCACCGCTTATGTACAAATACAGTTGATTTGTAACTTTATCAATGCACCTTATCAGCCAACTTTCCCATTAATTGTTGTATAACACATGCTAACCAAAATGCTGTTGAAGTCTCCTAGCCTTTCAGGATATTTCTGAAGACAGTAGCTTTACACTTGTTTAACTTTACATCTGGAAAAAAAGCAAAAGTCAAATGAGAAGTAGGAAGAAGAAATGTACAGGATCAAAGTTAGAACAAATTTATATTTCCATAATCTTTGTATAAACAATGAGCAAAGCAACAAAATCTGACTGTTAGCCAATTATCCATGAAAGATTATTCCACTTCCAGCATCTCATACTAACATTACACATCTTCCCAATTTATTCCATTTCCTTATTAAAACTTAATTTTCCTATGTAAATGAGCAAGAGAGTTCTAGAAAGTTCTGTTGACTCTACACTGTGTTTCAGAATTTTAAAATTGTGGTTGCCCGTTTAAGATGTATTGAAAACCTATGAAAAAAGCCTAGATTGTAAAATAATGCAGCTTTAATATATTATGATACTGCACTGAAAATGTAACTTTTTGAAAAGTAACACTGGACTGCTAAAAATAATCCAGCAAATAATTTATCAAAAAGTTATAAAGAACCAGCATGGGTATTTCTTGCAAGTCTAGAGAAAAATGCTTCTCAGTTTGTCTATCATAAATTTACAGAGAAGTTTTTGGATCAGAGCCCAGTTACAGTTTCACGAACTAAGAGAACATACAGGATGGTAACTAAGAAACCTGAGACAAGAATGGTTGCTATAGGTTGTACTGCAATTAGGAAATATAATAAGAGCCTGTTGCTTTGTCTCAATTTAAGATAATTATGGTTAACCCACAGGTGTTCTTGAAAATTTCAGTTTAATATTTTATACCCTTAATTCAAGGAGAGATTATAGTAACTGTTTAACAAATTAAACAGGTTAATTTTTTAAAAAATCATTATAGAAATTCAATGTATTTTGTATAGTATCCCAGAGCAACAGCTTTTAAAACTTGAAATAGGATTGTTATATGATCATGTCATAAACAATGCGTTACTTTTTAAAAAATTATTTAATTATTATTATTTTTACTGTTAACACATGATCTAATTAATAAAACTGTATTTTGGGATCTCTGCTGTGTTTGCCTTTTGAAGTCAGTGACACTGAAAGGATAATTTTTTGAATAATCCATTTATTTACAAAAACATACAAAGTTTGCTCTCTGTGAACAAGAGCAGAACCAGCAGAACAAATACTTGTAAAAACCCAAACCATATGTCCAAGATGCAGCCATTTCTCTTTGAGTATGCAAAGACAGTTATAGTAATTCCAACTGATCTCACACAACAGAGAATTAACAGCTTTCCCCTGCAAAAGGAAATGAATGTAATAGCATGGTTTCATTTCTCAGTGAGCAGATTTTTCTGCTGTTCATTTGTCTCCAGGTGTTTTGCACAAGAACATCTGCTATTGTTGGGCAGATCTTTGAGTGGCATTATCCTGCGATAAAAAATCCTAATGGTAGACAGTTATCCACCTCCAGGAAACAGCAAAACTGTATATTACTGCAATATATTCAGTCTAAGAATATACAAAGTCATGAACTTCGACATATCGAGCTGGTCTCTAAAATCAGCTTAAAATAATTTTTAAGCAAATTAGTTATTGTCACTGCTAGATGTCATGTATATTGCTACACTGAACTCATGATTGTTGCAAATTCTGCCCAAGGAACTGGTCAGTAGAAAGTCAAACTCAACAGAGTACTTTTTTTACAGCACAAGAACCAGAAGCCATTAGAAAGAGCTAGGACGAGCCAGGTCCAAAACAGAAAGAGGCAGTTCTTCGCTAACAGGTAGTAAGTAACCTGCCTTATCAAAGGAAGTTGTGCATGCAAGAAGTTTAAATAAGTTCAAGGTGAAACTGGGCAAAGGAGGAGATGCCCATAAGTTGAAGGAGAGACTGAACAGGCCCTTGTAACTCAATAGCTAAACCATATTAGGAAGTCCCCTGAGCTGAAAACAGGTGGAAGTTGGGAGAGTGTAGAAAGGTGGTATTGGAGGCGGGGGGGGGGAAGAGTATCATATGTTATCATATTTTTATCCTTCCACCGGCCTCTGATTATGGCTTTCTTTTTCCCCCATGATCTTTAATGCATATAATTGCACATTAGCCCTTGTAATGGACGGGAAGATAATAAGCAGCAACTTACGATTACTGTTTTTATTGATTTTTCCCTTGGTGTACTGCTTCTGGAGACACTACAGTAACAGGCAGATGCATAGGATAGATAGAAAAATTTCTAACCCATCTTTTGGTCCCAAAAATCTGTTTAATATGACATCTTCAAGTCAAGGATGTAGAAGATATTTAACTGATAAGAACAGATGTTAAACTTGACCTTAGACAAATATCAGAGATTAGAGACAGACTATTAAGCTAAATGAACTCTTAATCTGAGCCATTTTTATCCTTTTATACTAATGAAACTTACAAGTAACTTCACCATTTGTTTAAGAACAGTTTCCTGAATTAAATGTCATTTCCTAACTCTACCGTTGCTATTGAAAGCTGGAGAAAAGATTCTTATAATAAGAAAATATGGTTAAAGGGAATGAAAATTCAGTAAAGACCTAGAAGAAGACGCAGTAAGGGCAAATGAGTAATAGCACCTGCAGCTACTTAACTTTTATTAACCTGAATTAAAACCCACTATGTTCTTCTGAACAATGAAAGTTTACAAGACATGCTTACAGATACCAAACTGGGGGAACCAGACAGCACATGCAGGGGCAGGGCTGCCATCCAGAAGGACCTAGACATGCTGGAAGAATAAGTGAACAGGAGTCTTAGGAAATTCTTCAACAGCGACATACACGAAGCCCTGCACCTGGGAAGGAAGAGTCCCCTGCAGTGATACAGGCTGAGAGCTGCTCTTCTGAAAAGGCTGAAGGGCTGAACGTGAGCTTGCAGTGTGCCCTGGCAGCAAAGGCGGCCAACAGTATGCTGGTCTATATTCATAGGAGCACAGCCATTAGACCAAGGGAAATGACTGCCCCCTCTGCTCAGCTCTTGTGAGACCATACCTAGAACAGTACATCCAGTTTTGGGCTCCCCAGTACAAGACAGATAATGATAAAATGGAGCAAGTTCAGCAGAGGACCACCAAGATGACTACAGGACTGGAGAACCTACCCTGTGAGGAGAGGCTAGGGGAGTTGGGCTTGTCCAGTCTGGAGAAGTGATGGCTTTTCGGGGGACCTAACAGTAGCCTGCCAGTGCCTAATAGGAGGCCATCAAGACAACAAAGCCAGGCTGTACCCAGTGGTGCGTAGTGGGAAGATGAGAGGCAACACTGAAACAAGAGAAGTTCAGAGTAGACATAAGGAAAGAATTTCTCACTATGAGGAACACACAAGCAGTGGGACAAAGTGAAGCAGGGTGCCCAGAGAGACTGTGCAGTCTCCATCCTTGAAGGTTTTCAAGGCCAGACTGGATAGCACAATATAACAGTACAGGAAACGTAAAAAGATTGATGTGGACTTCAAGACCAGTAAGACCATCACAACAGCCACATTCAAAGTGGACCTTATTTAGCTTGACCTTTTCACCTTTATGCTTGCTAATGTCCTCCTGTGTCCCACAGGCATTTTCTTTAATTTTAATCTAATTTAAGTTAATTTGGAGCAATTGTTCTCAGCTTTTGTTTAGTTCTGAAAGTTGCTGCTTCTATTCTTCAACCTGAAGAAGAGATTCTATGCTTGTCATTTTTCTTCCTGCCTTATTAAACCATCCGGTACTACTACTTCCTATAAACTTTTTAGCTTCACTCTTTGGCCTACCATGACTGCAGTCCCACTACTATTTCCTTTACTTCCATAAAAAGATTTTCATACAAAGAGTTTTTGCTACAGGTAATTTTTATTCAGTGTGGGTGTGCTGCAAGTATAATCAAGGACAAAAAAAAATTCACAAAGGTCATTAAGCCAGCTCCACTCCAACTCTGTTTGACACAAAGGCATGCAGTAAAATATTCCAAGAGTATCATTCCAGTTTTTCCAAATGTATAGACTCTGGCCAAAAATCTCTAAGTAAATATGTTTTGCTTGAACTGGAAATTGTATGCCTGCTTTCATTTCTAATAGTCCTATTTCTAACCTTGAGATCAGGTATGTGAAAGCTTTATGCTACAACACATACTCCTTTTAAATTCTCATTCTAACTATGCTATAGAAAAGAAAAAAGGCTACCTCTTTAAAGCAATAGCAAAGATAATATATACCCTTCCTTATCGTCTCCTGCAAACTAGATACTGTGGCATATGTAACAGAAGATACAACTGCTTATCAAAATAAAATACAGAAAAAATAAAGTATGACATTGCAAACAGTATGTATGCTCATTTAAAGCAGCAATCTCTTTGGCCTAATCTAGTTACATACTTTCGTCTTTTCTAAGAGTCTGCCCACAGCAGATAAACACACAAACCTTCTTGTGCTGCACCAACTGACGTCAGCAGTCGCTTAGGAACAGCGTTTGGTGCAAAAGTGGTAGTACCGAAACTATGTTTACAATTGAAAAAGAATGACAGTAGGCAGGGCTCACCATAGCTTCAGGAAAAGAGATACAAATTTATAAATAAAAACTACAAAAGATCTTTTCTAAAACTTCATGGGATTTTCAAAGAATGTTTCTCTGCTTAAATATCTTGCAGTGAATACCAAGAGTAATAGATTTATTTTTCTATATTTTAAATAGAATACCATTTTAAATACCATTTCCACTCCTACCCCTGCCCCCCCCCCCAAAAAAAAAAAGAAAAAAGAAAAAAGAAAAAAAGAAGTCATCAGTTCTGGAATGCAAGCTTTGAGCTTCTTTTACTTCTGTTTAATCTGTAAACAAAAATTCAAATCGAGTAACAACTTCCTTGGGTAACTGTTTACAGGGACAAAGCCCTGTTGTTCCCACAGCAGGAAAACAAAAGATCTCACAAAACAACCTGCACCAGTCGAAATAATCATCCCATCGCTATTTTTTAAATAGTCAAATGTTTAGAAAGTCTAGCATTTAAGGAACTTAGAAGTGCTCTACTTTAAATAACTCAATAGAAAAATTATTCTGAAGACCCTCAAGAATAAACAACATAAAACTATACAACTGCAAAACTGTTTGTGACAGCTTCGGAAATAAACTTAATTTTACAGTTACAGAATTTTAATTTAGAAAGAATGTGTGTGAAAACTGTATGTGCAGGTTTATTTATTGGTCCAGCATAATTTACAAATAAAGCCCAAATTTTGAGTAGCCTGATACTTTCCATTCTATAACAACATATTATAAAGTTTCTAACCATTTGTTACACTTTTGGAAATCTATTGAAGAAGAAGAAAAAAAATCGCATAGTTTGCACAAGTTAAAAAAAATGTTATATAAAGTTAAGTACTAGATTTACATATTACACCTCTAGTAGGCATTCTCCAGCTTCAGGCTATGGAAATTAAGCAGTTTTCTCATCAGAGCTGGGCCTAATAGGAATGCACTGTAATGTTAGACATCATAACAGAGAGAGTCTGTACCTTGGATGCTCACATTCTTCCTGCTGGCTCTGAGAAAACATGCAGGAAGAAGCTAAAACTAGAATGGCCAAAAAAAGGACATTGCAGAGAAGAAAACTGAATAATATGAGTCAATATTACAAAAACCAGAATGCTTATTTTCATATTCTTTTGACATATTTCCAATATGAAACCTCACATTCAGCAGTCACTCTCAACCCCTGAATTTGTTACTCAGACACAAAAAGCTGTGTATGCATTTAATCAGAGTTTTTTGCTATACACATCTCCAATCAAAAAACTGCATGGCAAGAGAACACAATCTGCCTCTTCCTTTAAGCTAACATAAGAATTACTATAAATTTGGGAAGGCTAACTGAAACATATGCTGTATCAAATGGAAGTGATCAAAATCAGGAACATTCCCCCTTTGCCCCACCAAAAGAAACCTACCATACATATGCAACATGGAAAAACTATATAAAAGACAGTAAACAGGGATAATCCTCTTTTTTTAAATATTAACTTCCTGACATGCAAACAGTTTTACACAATTCATCCCCAAATTCTCTAAAACTAAGACAAGGAAAAGGAGCAAGTAACATCAATTTGATCTGAAGCAGATAATACATGGTTTCATTCATCTCATAGTATTTTTTTGGTCTGCTACCGGGAGTGGGAGAAAGCTGTTTCTGTGATTTCAATGCACCCCTAAAGAATATTGTCTCTGGACAATATCCAGAAGTAATTTGGGCCAAGAATAGCTATTTGATCCCAAACTGAAACATTCCAACATCAGCCAAAGGCCTAAGTAGTTTATCTGGAAGTGAAGCAGAGAGATCTGAAGAAAAAATTGGCTCTAATAAACTCAGCAAAGCCTTCCTCGTTGATTCTGTTATAGTTCAGAAATTGCTTCAGCTTGCTTTCTGATTTATATTCCTGTACATGGACTCTAAGTCAACTTTTCCAGGATTCTGAATTTACTTCCCATCACACCTCCCACCATGACAGCTGAGAGCTGAGTTGCCAGTTTTCTAATACCCTTGGGAAACAAAGCGTCATTTTTCTGCTGCTGTATCTGGAAACAATCAAGGTGCCGAAGGGAACAAATTGCTGTTCAAACTGCTATACTTTGAGAATTTTTGAGGGGCTAGAACACAGTTCAACCATGCTTCAACGGACAGCACCAGCAGGAGACTCTGTTGTCCAAGGCTCACTGCTGGTAAACCTCCCATACAGAAATATTCAGAAGCCACCTGGATAATCTTTTAAATATAACCTGTGATAGGAAGCAAAGACCCAGAAGCAAATGTCCAGTTGTTACCGAAAACTCAGCCAATGCACTAAGCACACACTTGCAGAATTCTGGTTAGAATTATGCTCCTACAACGCCAGCTTTGTATCCCATGAAGAGGTAAGACTTACTGGGAGATTGATATTGTTGTTCTAGTAACTGGTCTTGGAAACGGCCAAGTTTTAAGTAAGTGTCTTTTTTCCTTCTTCACCCTCTCCTTCATAAATGTTAGCTAGTTAATTAAAAAAAAAAAAAAATCACCTCACTGCTGAAATAGGCAACACAGACTTATAAACAATATGATAAGCCATAAACATACAAACCATCTTATCCACAAACAAAATGTGAACTTGGAGATACAATGAGAAACATACTTCACTCACACATAAGTTACTTTTCTTAGAGGGGAAAAAAATAACTTGGAATATCAGAAGAGACTGTGAGGAAAATGAGCTTCTTTGCTAGGTCCTTTTATCTGCTGTCCATTTTACTATTCAGGGCTCCACAAGAATAGACTGTGACCTATTCTTCTACTTCTGAATAGGTACAACACGAAATAAAATACCAGTGAGACAACTTGCACATCCCAGCAATGGCAGTGAAGCATGCCTCATGCTAAGTCAAAACCTGTTCGAGCGCCTCCTTCAAAGAATGGCCACTGCCATTCCCATCTAGTATGTTACAAACAACAAAAGTTAGAGTCTACTGTGAGAAAGGCTCAGAGCGTAAATAAGTCAGCTGATAAATGAGACAGCACTTCATTTATCTTGGAGCTGTCATCGCTAGACAGCTTGTTTCCGTAACTAGCAAAGACTGAAGAACAGTAAATTAAGTCCTATAACATGACAGGAAATACGCTGTCATGTTTCACTACATAGAACACCATCTTCCCAAAACTTGAATAAAACATCTCAATAAGGAATATCAGAACAGTAAACATAGTTCTTCAGAAAAAGAGGTAAGTAGCTCTGTGAGGAGCGCAAATGATGAAATCCTTGGAACTTTTGTCTTATGACTAGATTACCTGGCAACTTGGAGTTGCAAGCTCCAAATGCCCCATTTTCCTGTATTTAGAGTACTCCTTCCATCTGTCTTTTGTGGTTTCTTCAGTCTTTTTCGTAACAAGGGTGCTAGTAGGCTCTCTTCTCTTGCTGGCTGCTGATTTTCAGGAAATTTACAGGAAATTTACTATTCAAGATTTTTAGAAATTTACTATTTACTAACTGAAATAAGCCAATGAATTCAAAGATAGTAGGGATGTTTGCATGACAACAAGGTACTTGAATTAAACTATGATGTGTGCACACATACACATGTACATGCACATACATAAATTTGTATACATTTACAAAATGTTAAGGTCATAATTTAATACAGGGTTATATTGCCAATAGATTAACCTATAGAAGTACACCCAAAAAGAATGTCAGAATAGCCACTTTAGAGATGACCTGGAAAACAGACATCTGTGGTAAGGGAATGAAAATTCCTCACCGAGTCCAGATATATGACAGCATGGGACAGTGTCTTTTATTAGTATTTAACAGGAAGATAAATTAGGAGACAGGAAATTATTTCTTAAACACTTTTTGTCTTGTAACATAAACTTTAGGGATACATTTACATAGCTAAAAGATGCTTTTAGCTTCTTGTAAGGACTATAATTTCAAGAAGTAGTGCATGTTCAGGACTACAGCTTTAACATGAAAGATGATGTTTAGAGGAAACTCAACTTGGAGTTCACAAAAATGAATTGGTTAAGACTAGAAAAAGCAACTTATAAAAGAAATGCTGATTCATTTGCAGATTGGAACAGTTCAATTGATTTACTCTTCAATGAAAGAAAAAATCATACTGGTGCTTAAAAAAAAGTTATGTGGAGACTTGTTATTACAAACACCGTAAGACTGACTCACACTATTATGTTTAAACAATGTTAACTCTCACTATCACACTTAAACAGTTTTAATTAATTGCCTTGGGACACAGAAAATGAGCTACTACTTTGCAAACTAGAAAATGCAGTTTCTCAGTGTGTCTAAATGGTTACTAAAAATGACTACAACTGCTTAAACAAAAGCATACTGTACAGTTCTTACAGGTTATGAAACTAGTCAGAATACTAAGCAACATTTTAAATGTCAAAATGCAAAAGCTGCAATTTAATTTCAAAGTTTTTTGATGATATTTTTGACATGAACAATTTTGCTAATATAAAAAAGTTGTGTAGCTGCTTTGAAGTTACGAGATTTCCGTGTGAACATACAGGATGTTTTACAGTATTTAGACGCATCACAACAAGACAGTCATTAAATACACAGATCTGAAAATGGGGTGGGAAAAACATGTGTTTTGTGAATGTTAGGCATTCTACTTTTTTTTTCTTTTTATAAAATTTTAGAATTTGGGGGTACACGGATTTGGCTTTTCTAATTTTTTTTTTTAAACTTTGAAGTAAGTGTTCTAACAATCATTACTAAGTAACCAGCACAGCAGAATGCAGCAATCCTTCAATCAAATAAAAACAATAAAGCTACACAAAGCACTTACAAGTAGTTATGGGATGAACAACAACAACAAAAAAATCCATATCAGTTCACTAAACAGTATTCATGATAATCTCAATATTCCTAGTTTTCATATTGAAAATTTGAAACATTTTGAATACTTTGTTGAAATTTTCTGACAAAATATTATCTTCCAAAAGTACTATCTTTAAGCATTTTGGCAAAGTAAGAATCCTTTGCTTTATAAGTGTTTCAAGAGAAGAGAGAATAAACCTCTATTTTATATAATGATATCTAATAAATACAAATG
Organism: Pygoscelis adeliae; assembly: GCF_000699105.1. NCBI lineage: Eukaryota > Metazoa > Chordata > Aves > Sphenisciformes > Spheniscidae > Pygoscelis > Pygoscelis adeliae. Next base: position 237,535 of record NW_008825555.1, read on the forward strand.
CATTACAGCTTTTTTAGCATTTTAACATAGCAACAAAATCTGTAATCTTATTATGGATCAAGCTATATTAAATACCAATACAATCGAACACTTAAGAAATTCTGAAATTGCTTCTGTTTGATGCATGTTTCTGACCAATAGATAAAAGGGTAATCTTTAATTTTCCTCAACCCATACAGGACTGTAACCAAGCTAATTAATTAATTAAAACAGCACACAGTATATTTGCATTGAGAATAAAGCCTTTAACATATAAGAAAGATAAGTTTTTGACTGGAGGCCCCCAGATAGTGCGGCATAGAAAATAAGGCAGGGAAATGAGATTAGAATTGCCTAGTCTGGCCTTGGGTTATATCCCTGTCAGCATTGACCATTTACAGAAAACATTGGCTAAATTTCACAGAACATTCAACTTTTGACAATTCATCAGCCACAACAAGGAGTTTTGGCAAAATATTTAAGCCTTGTGGGCTACTTTTCCAAATGTTCAATTAATCAAAAAGATTAATGGCAGCATGGAATTCAACACAAAATATCCACCCATGTTCACCCAATTTCCTGAATAGGTTTCACAGTATGCTGCAGATTGTCTCAGCTGTACTGTTAGCAGCATTAGATATAGCTGTTTTAAAGCCATCACACACAGTAGTCACAGTACCTGATCTCAAAAAACAACCTGATCTCCTTCTATGACCAGGTGACCCGCCTAGTGGACGAGGGGAAGGCTGTGGATGTGGTCTACCTGGACTTCAGGAAGGCCTTTGACACCGTCTCCCACAGCATTCTCCTGGAGAAGCTGGCGGCTCACGGCTTAGACAGGTCTACTCTGCGCTGGGTAAAAAACTGGCTGGACGGCCGGGCCCAGAGAGTTGTGGTGAATGGAGTTCAATCCAGTTGGCGGCCGGTCACGAGCGGTGTTCCCCAGGGCTCAGTTTTGGGGCCAGTTCTGTTCAATATCTTTATCAATGATCTGGATGAGGGGATCGAGTGCACCCTCAGTAAGTTTGCAGACGACACCAAGTTGGGCGGCAGTGTTGATCTGCTCGAGGGTAGGAAGGCTCTGCAGAGGGACCTGGACAGGCTGGATCGATGGGCCCAGGCCAACTGTATGAGCTTCAACAAGGCCAAGTGCCGGGTCCTGCACTTTGGCCACAACAACCCCATGCAGCGCTACAGGCTTGGGGAAGAGTGGCTGGAAAGCTGCCTGGCGGAAAAGGACCTGGGGGTGTTGGTTGACAGCCGGCTGAACATGAGCCGGCAGTGTGCCCAGGCGGCCAAGAAGGCCAACGGCATCCTGGCCTGTATCAGAAATAGTGTGGCCAGCAGGAGCAGGGAAGAGATAGTGCCCCTGTACTCAGCACTGGTGCGGCCGCACCTCGAATACTGTGTTCAGTTTTGGGCCCCTCACTACAAGAAGGATGTTGAGATGTTGGAACGTGTCCAGAGAAGGGCAACGAGGCTGGTGAGGGGTCTGGAGAAGCGTCTGAGGGAGCTGGGGTTGTTTAGCCTGGAGAAAAGGAGGCTGAGGGGAGGCCTCATGGCTCTCTACAACTACCTGAAAGGAGGTTGTAGCGAGGAGGGGGTCGGTCTCTTCTCCCAAGTAACTGGCGAAAGGATGAGAGGAAATGGCCTCAAGTTGTGCCAGGGGAGGTTTAGATTGGATGTGAGGAAAAATTTCTTTACTGAAAGAGTGGTTAAACATTGGAACAGGCCGCCCAGGCTGTGACAGTTGAGTCACCATCCCTGGAGGTATTTAAAAGACGTGTAGATGAGGCGCTTAGGGACATGGTTTAGTGGGCATGGTGGTGTTGGGTTGACGGTTGGACTCTATGATCTTGGAGGTCTCTCCCAACCTTAATGATTCTATGATTCTATCCCTTTTCTTGAAATGTTGTAGGGTCATTATACCTTTTTGCAGTCATTTTAGTGGATGACTGCTAAGGGCCACTCTTACACTCTTCAAAAGTGCTTGCCAAACTGTCTCAGTCAATGAATAATTCCCCTCAACTATTTCTTACAATATATTTCTGATAGTGTTTTCAGTTGAAAAGTCTTTGTACTGTTTTGGCTCTTCAGTATATTTCTGCCCGCTAGCCATACTTAAAGATCTTACAGACCATATTCTGGGAATTCCAGTGAGAGAGGACCCCGCACATGCTTCATACTCCACACAGCATTGTCTAGAACAGATTATCTTGTACAATCACTAGCAAATAGATAAAGCCCTAAGAATTGCTGAATCCTTATTTTGACATAATCAAAAAACAGTGTTCTAACTCCATCTTCTGGCTAGGAATAATTGGTATGGAAGATCAAAAACATCATCAAGCAAATTCAGCTTGACATCAGGCTTTACTTTCAAACTTCATGCTTCTATAGTCTTGTTTCTTCTTTATGTGATTGAAGTTCTCTCTCCAGTTTATCATTCCTTTCACTTCCCTCTCACTTCTCCTGGGTTTGAGTTTAATCTTTGTCAAGCATCTACATAATCAACATTTTTGTTAATGTTTTGCTTTAAAAAATGTGAACTTAATCAAGGGCAAATTTCTGCTTTATCTTCCTGAACATTATTAAAAAAAAAAAAAAACCCACAACTAATTAGGTGATGAGAAACTGTCCTTGTATTAGGAAAGCATTATTAGTTGCACAATGCAAGATCTAATATTTTAGATTTCATAAAGGGGTTGAGCTAACAACTCAAAGCAGCAGGACTGCAGGTGTTTTCACAAGATTTTCTCTTTGATCAGAAACCTCCAGCATACAGTAGAAGAAAACTCAAAAAGTTCACAACAAAAACAGATGCCTAAAGTCATTTGTGTGTACAGATGAATTTATTCAAAAGCTGAAATGAGACATGTGGTGCATCTGCTTCCATTTCTCCACTCCCATCCCCTTCTGCAAAAAATGATCATTGTGGCTAATGCCTTTTAACACTGGTGATTCTACTGGGATGATGGACAGAACATATAAGCAAACACCTCTATAAAATGAACATACCACAGACTAGGAGTTATTACGAAAGGAGTAAGTGATACATGATTGGATTGCAGTTTCATATTACAGAAAATTGTAAACCTGATAGAACCCCGAAGCCGGCAGGAACAGTCATGGAACCTATTTGTCCCATGAGTTCAGTCTGGGCTTGAACTATTAATAAGAAACTATCATCTTGATCACACTTTCCTTTTTCTTGCTGTTGTGTATGTGAATTTTTGGCAACATGAAAATTGAGAGCCAAGGAGGGTTACCGCAAAGAGCTGGATGGAAGCGTCCTTACTGTAGCAACTTACTTTATCGGAAGCTTCATGTACCCACAAAAGTGGGCAGAAAAATCATCAAAATACCTAGAAGCATCAAAGAGGGACAGACATGCTTCCTGACTCAGCATGAGAGGACTTCCACGTCTACATTCTAAGGTAATAGCTTTTCTCCACCACCATATTACATATTTAGTCCTGTAGATGGAAGCATGATGGATTGATGAGAGTCCAAGATTCATAAGGCGACTCACAAAAGTGTTGTTAGAGTTTTATAATGTTTTCATTTTACTTCACTCTGAAAATACTGAAGAATTTTCACATAAATACAACAGTATTAAAGCACTGTTTTAAATGAGTGCCAAATACTCAGGAAGAATCTGATTCACATGTGTCCTTTACCAGTTCATTCTGTTCTCACATATGAGCGCAGTATGATTCTGTCTGTTACCACACAATCTTAAATTGTTTTTCAAAAGAACCCTCTGCCCCATTTACTGTACAAGTCTAACTTAGATATCTAAATTGCACGTTTGCATTCAAGGTCTTTGTGAAAACTTTGTGTATAATGTTATATGTTGCAAGCATGGTACCACACCTGACTGCAATTGCTTAATACCTTACATTTTAAGTACCTGTTTGCCATATTTCAGCTATCCAATGTTGAAGCATTCTGTTCCTTTTACTTCAAGTAGACAACGCAGAATATACAGTTCACTCAAGTCAGAAACAATATAGAGGCTTTTGGGTGTGAGGGGATGCTATTTTGACTGACTTACTGGGAATTTCTAACACAGCCATTCTTTACACTGCAGTGCCATTAGTTCTCTTAAATCAGCACAACTTGGCATTGCCACAATAAAGGAGCAGTCCTGCCCTCCCTCAGCTGCTCATTCCCATCCCTGTGTCACTCCCTCTCTTACGCAGCAATAGCCTTCATGCAGACACGTGGCAAGGAACTACAAAAAAAACTGATTAGTTTTAACATGGATGAGTCCCCCAATTTAGTTCACTGTGTAGTCTCATGAATGCTTGTGTCAGCACAAAGGGGGATGGTGCCAGGGCAGGAACAAGCAGACAGTGCTGGGAAGGACCACTCCTTTCAGTGGAAGCGCCACAAAGCATTCAGGGAATGGGAACACTTGAGTAGAGGTGTTCAGATTAGAAAGGATATGTCCAAAGGTTAAAAAAAAAAAAATATCCTTTTTTGCAACTACATAAAAATTATTCTAAATTGGACATAGTTCTTAGCATCAGAAAATTACCATGCTTTGACCCCAGAACTCAAAATTTTAATCAAGACTTGCACTGCAATTGTACCTCTCGGCCAACAAAAGCTGCTTGTTGCACCACACAATTTAGTTAGTTCTGCTGAAGATATTATCAGCAAAAAAAGGGGGGGGGGGAACCCACAACCCAAAACGACCAAAGTGTGAAGGAACAATGAGGGAGGCTGGGGAAAAAAAATAATAGAAGATATCAGAGATTAATAAAAGAGTTCAGCATTCCAAAATTAAAAAAAAAAAAAGAAAAAGAAAGAAAACAAAGAAGAGGGAGGCACAGAAAAGTTATTGATATCTCTATATCACTTGACCTTAAAAGCCATTGAAGTCTCAGCCTCCACTGTGCATCTTAGCAAAAACATTTCCTCTAAACAGCTACAGTCCACAGAGGACAACATTTTAAGTCAGAAGTGTTTATAAAATTACTATCCCAGAAGAAAACTGTAGTGGGATATGAAGACTGAGAAAAATCACCTGCAACTGTCATCTAAGGCAATGAAAAGGAGAAACAAGCTCTCCACATTCCACAGGATTTTAGGGATCTGTTACATTCTACTGATTAGTTAAGGACTCAGATTCTGTGTGGATACCAAACACATTGAGAGAAAGCCTGACACTGAAAAAACTGGAAACAAGTTATTTACTTGGACACAGACAATAAATAAATGGTGAAAATCACAAAATAGTAAAGGAAAACTTGTGACACGCCACAAAAATTTAGAGATGGCTAAGGCATGCCCCTCTGTAATTCCCCCTAGCTTTTATCCTCTGAAAATCCAAAACAAACAAAGAAGCCCCATGACAGGTTTACTGCAGGCTGAAGCTGTGATGTCCTATTCAGAGGGAAGAAGAAGATTTTAGTATCAGGAAAGAGGAGCTGGTAAACAGAAGTAAGTCTACATCATTTCCTCTATTGATCTTCATGATTACCTGTAAAAAAAACACTACATTACTGGCAAAGATGGTTTGAAAACAAAGAGACCTGGAAGAAAGTTATTAAAATTTGACCATGGGAATAATAATATTATTTTTAAAAGCCTGCCCATCTTAGGTGATTCTAATCATCATTTAGGAACATAACCATATAATGAGAAAACAAAGAAAAAAAACCCTTTGTGTTGCTCAGAAAAGTATGAAAACATTCCTGATGCACAAAACTATCCATGCAAGGTGATCTGACTGCTGGCCATTTTAGCCACAAACATAAAGAAACAATGGCCTGTCAATCACTTTCTTGATGTTTTCAGTGGGATCTTCTATAAAATACTTCATAGCATAAGAGTTGCAAAGAACATTTTACTGATTTATTTTCCTCAGTAAAAATCACAATCAGAAGAAGATGGAAGAGACCTTAATCCCCTTCCTCTTTCATAGCACCCGCCTATCTGACTGGTTCTAAAAATTACAGAACATACAGTATTAGACAAGTTGACTTACGAAGTCAGGAGACTACAACAGGTGTAAACCAAATGTTTCCCCAGGAATCGTACAAAACTTCACAGACTTTGTTGTAAAAAATGCAGTCCCTTACTGTAATGCCTGAAAGGTTAAATAGCCAAGTAGTGTCCTACTAAGCTGCAGTTACATCTGTTATTACAGACTTATCTTTTGAAACATGCATGTATAGCAAACAGTCTGGCTGAGAATATAACATTCAGTTGTTGTTTCCTGAATGTCATCAGCTCATAAAAGCACTTTGAAAATAGCTAACAAGTGCCAGAATGAAGATTAAATTCAGATAATTAAAAGTTATGCAGAAAAATAAGTATGTGATCACGTAACTCCCATCTCCTTCATTGAAGGAAGACTGACATGGCTTACACAGCTAAAATACTAAATGAGGATAAAACAAAATATTCAATATGTTTGATGTATTGCATAACTTGCAAGCATTGCCCTAAATAAACAGCAAAGTTACTCGACATACACCTATGGAACCCAACGGTGATCTGACGACATCATAACCTCCATTTTACTGTCCCAAATTGAAGGTATAAAGAAGATTAAGGACAAAATTCACAATTCAAAATTGAGATTTCCAGATCGTGTTTTGTTAACATCTACATTAGCTGTTTATTAATCATATAGATTTAAATCCCAAAACTTATTGACTTCAATGGTAAAACTTCGTAACTTGCAATTGAGCTAATATGAATAGATACCAAATAAAGCACATACCAAGCAGTGGCCACATGCAACAACGTGTTAGTGAAGTTGGACAAGTCAGTCAAACAATTTTGAACTAGCAGCAAAAACAGTTGCTCTTCCGTTAGAATGGCATCCCAGTGCTTTAGTGACCTCCACCCACCCACAAAATCTTTTCTCTTTTTTTAAATAAAATAAAATAGAAGAGAATCCTATACGAAGATCCCAGGCCAGGTAGGCAGTGATCACTCTTTGGAATGCAACCCCAGTGACCAGCTAACCACAGATGACACTGGCCTACAGTGTGAAAAATCCCTAAAAATATGGGCTGCTAGACTCTTAAAGCCAAGTTAATCTATCATAAATGTGCAGAAACAGAGATACTCAATCTTTCTAAGCCTTGTATTCAAGGGTTCGAGGTGGAGTGGGGGGAACAGTTGGGTTTGGAGGGTTTTTTTTTTTTTGTTGGGTGGGGTTTTTTGTTTGTGGGGTTTTTTTGTGGGGGTAGGGAGGTTTCGTGTGTTGTTGGGGTTTTTTACCCCAAGCTTTGCATATAGACTTCAGACACTAACACAGCTCTAACTGATGATCTGTCAAAGTTATTCTTTTAACAAGGAAGAAAATGCAGGGGTTTTACATGGAAGAATTCTTCCAAAATAATTTGAAAATCCTAGTATTCAAACACTTAAAATATATTAACTTTTTAAGCTTCACACAAACACAGGAACACAAGTGTATTCTGTATTAACCTCGACATTTTAACAAGTTTAGCCTTTAACTATGTACTATAATACCAGTTTATTAAAATCTAAGTTTTTTTGTGGGTTTGCCTATGTAACCAAAAAAACCAAGTAAAAACACAGTGATAAACACTCTTGGTTTAACCTGTTGGTCACTGCATGATTTTTCCCTAAAAAAATAACTACTTATAGCTAGCCATAAGGCAATACCCATACTAACAACATATATCAATATTAAATCAGTTACTGTGAATTTGTTTACAGTTTTTAAGTGAAATGCAGAAGACATGATGATTTTCTGAGATAAAACACACACTGCTTTCAACACTAACTGGTTTATATTAGTGGCTAGGTAACCACTGGAAGTTACTGAATTTTAATCAACATGGAAAAAAGTATTTAGAAAAAGAATCCCTTGCTTTAAAGGATAAACCTCAGGTAACATTAATTTTGAAAACTATGTTTTAATATGTAACACACAAGAATACTTCAGTATAATTGCTAGAAAAGGTGGTGATACCGAAACACTGGTGAAACTTGCATAGTACTTAATTTTGGTAACTAGGGGAGATAATTTTCATAAAGATCACAAAAATTTAATTGCACATCTCTCAGAATCAAGCACAACTACAGCGTTCTTTGGCGTAGTAGGCTGGAGAGTTTAAATAATTTTCCAATTTATCCGAAGTAGCACTTTGCAAATTCTGATGAGTGCTACAGCCTCAGTCACAACCGAACAGTTTGAGATTAAGCCAGTCTTTTCCTTTGTAACAGTCGAGTTCAGCTTGCAACACTATCAAAAATAAAAGAACTGTAAGCTAATTGCTGGCAAGTATGACGCAAGCGGTTTCCTAGGTAACAGCCCAAGTTGCTGAAGTGCCTGATCCAGCATTTCCTCATCTGTTTGCACTCACACCAGCAGTCTGACAATGTAGTCACTGCATCCTGTTTCACTCAGCAGCCAGCGAAACACACTGAGCTTAACCCTTGACTAACATCTTTACAGTTACCTATCATACCTATAAATTAACTTTTACAGTGATGTCCTGTGCATGCATTTTTAATTTTCTCACGCGTTTGCAGTAGCTGTCTACACTGTATTTTCTTAATTGAGAAGGAAAACATGAGAAAGAAAACATCATTTAAAATACAAAAGAGTAACTTATCTTTTAATTTGCATTTGCACTACTAAAAGTTTCTGCCACAAATCAACTTTAAAAAAACTTAGTCACCTGCAGACATTACATAAAACATTGAATTATCTGTATCTCTGATTTTAACTTTATAGTTCCAGAATTTTCCTGATTTTATACTATAGCCGAAGTAAATTAGATACAAACATCAAAAGGCTTGTCAAACTACTCATTCACTTCAAATAGACGTGCATTCATATATAAGTAGGAAGCATGTCTTAAAAATGTATCACAAACCAGTTGCTGTATACACCAAGGAAAACAAAAATCACATTTTGATCTAAGGAAATGTAGAGAGCACGGATCTCATCAGTGAGCTATCTTTCAGGGGAACTGCAGATTCTAGACAAAAAAAAAATTAAAAAAATGCAAAAATTAGTCTTTCTGACAAGATATTGCACAAAACATTTTGGCTAATTTTAGGGTTTATTTTTTAAATGTGAATTTGGTCATTTCAGGACATGAATAAACATGAAACAAACTATTTCCAGCACAGAGCTTTTATGTGCTGACATTGGTGCTTATCCGGTGTAAAATATAACTGGTTTTCTGTACTATGGAATAGTTGTGGGTCACAAAGAAAGCAAAAAGGCAAGATAAAAGTAATATTTTTTGGTTAAAAGTTCTGGGCAATGCTTCACCAAGGCAAAATACATATGAAATTTATTGCTGAAAAAAAGTCTCCCACCTCCACTGATCAAGCCAGTGCAATTTTAAGTGGGAAATCCCCTCAAGCATTCTGAAATAGACAGATGACAGCCAGCAAGAGCAACCTGTCACAGCAGCTTCCTGACCACTAAAAGAGAACTAGGTATCGAAAACGTGAAGGTGCAGGGAGGAGGTGATGTTAGGGACTTTTCACTATTTCTTTCACAAAAGCTTACTCACTCAGGAGTCCAGGTTCATATCAAGTTAGAACTGCTAACTTGATAGGAGACCTAAACCAGTCCTGGTTTTCCAGTAACTGGAAGCCTCATTCTTTCAAATACATCATGGATTCTCCAGTTTCTTGGGAGGCCTTCTTGCTCAAATCTAGTATCATAACTTACCCATTTTCCAAAACACAAAATACGAAGTGTTAGGCCAAGAAGCCCAGGGGTACAGACAAACAAGCGGCCTGAAATAAAACTCCAAAGAACACCATGCATGTATGCACTGGCAACTATACTTACCTAGAAAATAAGAAACAAAAAAGGGCTACAATGTTTACACAATATGATCAATGCTCTGGCTTAGCCAGCAATTAACTACTTGTTAGCATCTCAGTGATGTTTTTCTCTAAATGCAGATGTTTCCGTCAGCAGGCTTTTCTACTCTGTTAGTATAGTTTTCCTCTACATCATTTGTTAGCTTCTTCTCATACACCTGCATTCCTCTTCGTTCTGCTGTTGCAGCACCCACATAGTAGGTAGGAAGGCAAAAGAAAAAAGAAAGGTTTTCTTCACCAATAGACAATTTTCCTCAATTGAATAGAAAGCCAGCTCAGAAAAAAATAAAGGAAGTAGTCTGGTATGCGATTATGGAAATTCCAGAAGAGATCACGAAGTTTCAGGGATGAAGAGGCAATGATAGCCAGAAAACCTGTGATGACAGAGGGCATGTTGAGGAACCCGAATATCTCTGTCGGGGTGGGAAGCAAACCAGCACAGACTAGCAAGACTACTGTTGCAGGGTAATGCTGGGATACAAAAGATTCCCACCCCAACTCCATACAACAATGGATCTGGGAGCCCTGAGAAAAATCATGAGCAACATGACGGCTTTAGGTTATGAGATTCAATGTTCAGACAGGTTCTCCAACACTAAAACATAAAATGGTTGCTGAGGACATCTTTGATAAAATGAGGTTTTAGATGCCTGGATTAGAACCAAGTGGAGGAACATCCACATACAAGTTCTGTCAGAGGGCACTAAAAAATACTGATATCTAAATATGAACATAGGCACCAAATGACTTAACCATTTTGGTTATATACTGGATATATAACAAGACCATTTTGCATAGAAGGTTAGCCTCTATAAGGCTTGGAAGTCTATCCAAATACTAATGATTTAGTACTTTTGCAATACTCAGAATTGTTCTCTGCCTTATAACAATCCACCAACTACGGAATCCACCAACTATGGAATCCACCTTCACGATATGCAGTTTTTCTCCAGTTCTGTCTCCTGCTATACTCTGACTGGGGCACGAGACAAAAAATACAGCTCTGTCCACCAAGCTAGATAACCTCCCAAATGACGCTCGTGACAAGACAGATGCAGGGAACTCGTTGTTCTTTTGGACTCTGGCTTTTCTTGGCTTACCCCTTTTTCCTGAAATCTGCAGAGGTACCACTGCAGAACATCTCAAAAAGTGAAGCAGAGCTGATGGGAAGAAACAGACAGACCTGGGACACAGCTGGGAATCTAACAGACATGATGAGCCAAAGTATTACTCAGAAATTGGAAAAAAAAAAAAAGTTCTGCAAAAGCCCAGTTAAATTTTCTTGCCCTGTGGAGACAAATAAAGCTCAAGACATCAGGACAGAAAATATTCTTCCGCTCCTACTGACCCTGTTACAACCCAAGCTGTAATCAGAATGAAATACCTCAATTAAATTTGTATATGAACATCAGTATTATAAAGATCAGGCAAAGCTTTCTTATAGCTCTCAAACATTACAGGAAGGTACACTGACAAATACATATCTTCTAATTCTTTCCCTCCGTTTTGAATGGGGTAGAAGTCAAGGGAGTAAGATGTTCAGGTTTTTTTTTTTTTGAGGCACGGTTCATTCCATATTATCATTAGCTAGCCAGCTACTCTTGCTACAACAACAGCACTTTAGCCAATACTACTCCTATTTCTCCCTCCTCACTTGCTTACAATAGGAGAGAGTTAGGCAAAACATAAACAAGATGGATAAAGGCTTAGTCTTCTCCAATAAAACCCCCAAAAAACCAACCTAGAAAACTTTTGTCTCCTCTATCCAGGAAATAAACAGAGGATTGTTTTCAGCTTTGAAACATACAGATTCCCTTTGGGCAGCAAAGAATAAGTTCCTAACTGTAAAAGCCTACATATGTAAGAGCTCAGATCTTACAAATAAATTTGCAGTTATGCTTACAGAGAATGAAGCAGGTGAGTAAGCACCTTGCATCTAACTTGCAGAATTAAAAGAACAAAATGAAAAAACACAGAACTTTACAATATTGTAAAATATCAAGGTAAAGGATAAGGTCTGTATCAGGATGTCAAAAATAAATGTATGTGCCTTTTCAAACACAGTCTACTTATGTATCATTTTTCAATAATGGACATTTACATGGTACTCAATTAAGGGATTCTAGAAACATTTTTATGCTGTAAATGCAAAGAAATACTTAATTCTTCTATTTTACAAGTTATATGTTACCAGATGTTCTACACATGTTTTTTTAAACCATAATTTGATTGCTAGGTTTCTAAAAAAGTAAAATGTTTTCAGTCAGAACATTTTTATGTCTTTGCTGAAAGTTACCTGTAATTTTGGACCAAATTACATTACTGATCTTGTAACATGTAGAAAGAGAAAGAACACACTGGTAGGGAGCGGTGTTAAAATTATTGTAAAATTAACAGATAAGGACAGGGAAAGA
>NW_008825555.1:249808-251838 GCF_000699105.1 Pygoscelis adeliae
TCAAAAAATAAAAGACTAGCAAGTAAGCAATTTACTATTGAACATTAATCTCCTGGGAAATTATTTTTCTTGTACTTTCAAGTCCCAAATAATTAAAAATAAAGACTTGCCTTCTAAAGGCACACCAATCCTGTCCATCACCAGACAGGTGAAAGGAACATAGCTTTAAGAATGTATTCATTTGAGGTTGTTAACACTTGCTACTAGATAAAAGACTAGCAAGTAAGCAATTTACTATTGAACATTAATCTCCTGGGAAATTATTTTTCTTGTACTTTCAAGTCCCAAATAATTAAAAATAAAGACTTGCCTTCTAAAGGCACACCAATCCTGTCCATCACCAGACAGGTGAAAGGAACATAGCTTTAAGAATGTATTCATTTGAGGTTGTTAACACTTGCTACTAGAGAGCTAATGTTATAAATTACATTAAACCCTGTGAATTTTTAAACAAGTAAGGACTATAATCTCAATCCTTAAACACTGTAAAACACATGTTCTTTTCCACTTGAAAGCTTAAGTGCTCTGCTGACTCTAGGGAGCTTCCTACTAGAATAAGTGTTAAGGCAAGTATAGAAGACTTACAAATCTTTAGCAATGAGATTTTAACAACAACTGGTCTCATACAAGAAAAATGACATAAGACTAACTATATACCTTTATAGGTCCATTATTAAAGCTGTATTGACTTTTGCAGTTAATCCTGAAATGGCATCTCTTTATTATATGAAACACAGTTTGAATCTTTTCTAAAGGTGTAAGATACTTTCCTGAACAAGATATCAATTTCATATTTACAGATACAACATCAGTTTCTAAATGAATTTGTCCTGAAATTTTATCCTTAAGGATCTTAATAATGGGTTACGCAAATTTCATACGTAAGCACAGAGTTTTACTCAGTTGTAACAAGTGTTTGAAGTTTAGGATCATCTAACTAGTTTTGATTTTTACTCTTCATAAAAAATTGTTATCCTTCACACACAGACTGAAGTAATATTTTCTTCTTCAGAACATTCTGACCATCATATCAGAGACATCTGCATTGTCTCAGAGGGTTTGAAAACAGGTCACCCTTAAAAGCAATAGCCAGCATCTGCCTCTGCTCATCTACTCCCATTTTATCATCTTCATCCTGACATCATAGAAAATCACTGGCAAACCTATTATTTTCGAGCTTCTTTAAAAATTCTTTGGCATCTAACAAACAGGTTGCCAGTTATTAAAAATAAATGAATTAAAAGCAATGACAAAAAAGACTGGTTATTAACACAAAAGCTGTTCCAAACTCTTCTTTCTTAATCAAACTTGTTCAACCAGAAACTCTAAATATAAAGAAAAATTAGATTTTCAATATTACCATGGCATAGAAACATTTTGCTATGGTGAATAAAAAGTAGCAAGAAACTCTGACACAGATTCTAATTAATGCTTTTCTATAACTACATAAAAATAAGTTAACAGATACTTGTAATCAAAATACTTTCAACTGTGCTTTGCCATAACAGCACAAAGCTGTTATTTACATCATGGTAATCACTCATTTTAGAGTGTGATTTAACTTCAGATAGACATACTACATTTCTTTAATCATTGGAAAGATACCACATAACATTCCTCAGCTTTTTACTATTAAAAAAAAAAAGACTAGAAGATGCCTGGTTAAACACCTGTGTGCATAATCAATTGAAATTCTCTCATTGCAAGTTTCATTTGAAATTTGCTTTGCAACCATGCTTCAGTGATCCCCAAATGGATACTACGCTGCCCCAAAAATGCAGTTACTTGAAACAAGGACAGAAAGAGGACACATACAGGGTGGACAACACAAGCTTGTTTGTGTTTTCTAGTTAAGATATGAAATATACTGCTGTCTCCTGTACGAACATGTTAGGCAGAACCAAGCCCCTGTCATCATTAATGTATGTGTGTGTTTACCCCAGTCTATCAGCAGCAGTACACAGCAGGTACATCTGTGTTTCAGTGCACTTTTGTATGGACGATCTCAATGGAAACAGTATAACCCAGAT
>NW_008825555.1:251870-255793 GCF_000699105.1 Pygoscelis adeliae
TTCTCACAGATCCGGCTAGTCAAGAGGAAAACTGTGCTAGTGTGCTTTTACTTCTTCCAGTCTGAGCCAATTCCTTCAGGGCAATGCCAGAGTAGATAGCATTTCACAGGCACAGCAGGATCTAAACTTTTTCAGTCTGCTAATCACACCCTTCAGGTTTCAACACAAATTTCCCTCCCCTACTACCCACACATAAGACCATAACTGCTTGTATCTACAAAAATGCAGTTTAAATTAACTGAAATTCAATTGCATACTATGTAACGCAGATAATTCTAATGGTGTGAGAATGTGTAGGATACTATGGAATTGCAAGAGCAGGTATCAAAGAGCCTGTGAGTGCATTTACACATTACATAGTCCAGGTGGCAAACCAAATGAAATGAAGGCTAGTGTGGACATTAATCAAGACAATAATCACTTAAGACTTCTCTCAAATACATTCCTTTCTTTTTTAAAGTTGGTATCATTAAACTACATGCATGACACTGAATTTTATTAACTACTAATGATGTCCTATAAATACAGAGATCAATCCCTGCCTCAGAGAAAGCTCACAAAAAATCTGTTCGTATCTATCCCTTCCAAAGTTACAAGCCCAGCCAAGAGGCCATCCACTTCTGTAAAGCATACACACTGTAAGGTTCCTTGGCCACCATACATCTCTCACAAAGAAGATAATGATATCCGAGGATTAGTGTTTATCAATCATCAAATGTTGAAAAACAGTAGGTATATCAGCAATTCGTGTGAAAGGATAGAAACTGTTCTGGAGAGCCAAAAGTACTAGAAAAATTCACTGATACCTGTTCTTAAAAAAAACCCTGTACTTCTTATCCTATATTACTAACTTAGAGTACCCAGAAATCTAGAATTCTTTTAGAAGAATCTACCAGACAGAAGGAACAAAACTACATTCCTGAAGTGGCAAACATATCACACAACAGTGGTTAGGAGAAAAAAAAAAAAAAAAAAAACCAAAAACTAAAAAACTAGAAAACCTCAGAAAGTAAGTTACGATTGAATCTGTAATATTAAACTGACTCTAAGAAAAATAAAGAGACCCTAAACGTAAACACAGGCCTTTAATTTTAGGTCACATTGGAACAAAAATCATGCTAAAGATGCGGACACTGAGCCTAGTATAAGAATGCCTTTTTTAGCCTTTAGTTTAGCTCCTATCCTGTTAAAAGGGGTTAACCTAATCAAAGAGAAAATGTAACACGACCTTTAATGAAGGTTAAAAGAGACACTCTAATACCATAGTGCCTATGCAGGGAGTCATAGTTAAGCTGTTATTTCAATAAAACTGGTAAGACCTCCCTCCCTCTGCAAACCTTAAGTTTCACACACTTTCAGAAGAGTTTATATTATGAACTTCGCTGATAAAACTGTACTGACAATAGATACAAACAGGCAGGTGTGACACAGGCTTGCTGTATCACCATCTAACAGTGGTACAGTTCCTCTGGGGCGGGGGAGCAGCACCGGCTGTTTTGGGCATACTGAAAGTACTCACCCCATCTAAACCCCGCATCTATTTCTCAATTACTATTACCAGCATAGATATAGCTAAACCAATGTACCTATATTGCTAATTCATACCAAAAAGCCTGGAATGTTCCTCATAAAAGAGGAGAGATCCCTCAAAACCAAATCCAAAGCACCCAAACACAGCTTCACGTGGTACATTTTCTGTGGTATCTTGAATAGCTTAAAAATAGTAAATTATATAGCAAAAAGATCATTTTAACATTCCATGAAACAAACTTTCATTTATCAAATGAACAAGTGGAACATTTGCTGCAAATATGCCTTTAATTTAGTGAAGGTATTTGGCTTTGCATAAAGGAACATTAAGGCTGGCAACTCAGTACTGGGTAACAAAACCTGTCAGTATTACCATTCAATCAGTCATTTAATTGGAAATATGTCAGCTTTTTCCACACCTCCTGTACAAAGTGAGGTTAGCACTGGTATTCATGAATGTTCCACATAGTAGTACTGGTTTTCATAAATATTGAACTATCAAACAAATAAAGGGATATAAAAAAATTACTTGGATATCCATGCCCTATTCTGTTCCTCTCCCAGTAAATCTGCACTTGTTTCAAAGGAACATGCTACATATAAAAGCTATGAAAAAGTAGGGATGGCCCAACACATCAAAACTTACTCCTGGTCACCAGCTGCCTATATTTATATGAATTACGTCCTTTCCCAAAACTGTATGATCTATTTTCAAATATAAAACTGCTCTGGAAACTATAATTTTATTTCAGCAATCACTCATTGTTATGCTGTCTGTAGTTCCTAGAACACTTCATTTTGTCACACTGACCTATAAAGCCATTCACTTAACCGGTCTTCCTAAAGGACAGATCTCGCCAATCTGTTTCTGTCACACCTCCTCTTCACAAATACCATCATCTGTCAGTTTACTTGTTACCCTGTGAACTCTAATAAATTGGCATCTGTGGTTCCTGTCTGTTTGGAAGGCTGTAGTACTCTCTTATTTCCACTGGATCCTTAAAGTTATTGATCCTTTTTATGCTTCACTAACACTCACTCATATATTACACAGTCTGAGGTCTTGGATTGGTCAGGGCACTTTCATTCCATCTTAGAATCATAGAATAGTTTGGGTTGGAAGGGACCTCTAAAGGTCATCTAGTCCAAGCCCCCTGCAATAAGCAGGGACATCTTCAACTAGAGCAGGTCACTCAGAGCCCCGTCCAACCTGACCTTGAACGTTTCCAGGGATGGGGCATCCACCACCTCTCTGGGCAACCTCTTCCAGTGTTTCACCACCCTCAGCGTCAAAAATTTCTTCCTTATATCTAGTCTATATCTACCCCTCTTCAGTTTAAAGCCATTCCCCCTTGTCCTGTCACAACAGGCCCTGCTAAAAAGTTTGTCCCCATCTTCTTTATAAGCCCCCTTTAAGTACTGACAGGCTGCAATAAGGTCTTCCCAAAGCCTTCTTTTCTCCAGGCTGAACAACCCCAACTCTCTCAGCCTTTCTTCACAGGAGAGGTGTTCCATCCCCCTGATCATTTTCGTGGCCCCCCTCTGGACCCACTCCAACAGGTCTGTGTCTTTCCTGTGCTGAGGGCTCCAGAGCTGGATGCAGTACTCCAGGTGGGGTCTCACCAGAGCAGAGGAGAGGGGCAGAATCACCTCCCTCGACCCGCTGGCCGTGCTGCTTTTCATGCAGCCCAGGATACGATTGGCCTTCTGGGCTGCGAGCGCACATTGCCGGCTCATGTCCAGCTTTTCATCCACCAGTACCCCCAAGTCCTTCTCGGCAGGGCTGCTCTCAATCCCTTCATCCCCCAGCCTGTCTTGATACTGGGGGTTGCCCCGACCCAGATGCAGGACCTTGCACGTGGCCCTGTTGAACCTCATGAGGTTCACACGGGCCCACTTCTCGAGCTTGTCCAGGTCCCTCTGGATGGCATCCCATCCCTCTGACATGTCAACTGCAACACTCAGCTTGGTGTCATCTGGAAACTTGCTGAGGGTGCACTTGATCCCACTGCCTATGTCACTGATAAAGATATTAAACAGTATCGGTCCCAATACAGACCCCTGCAGGACGCCACTTGTCACCAATCTCCATCTGGACACTTAGCCATTGACCACTACCCTCTGGATGCAACCATCTAACCAATTCCTCACCCACCGGACAGTGCACCCATCAAATCCATACCTCTCCAGTTTAGAGAGAAGGATGTTGTGGGGGACCGTGTCAAAGGCCTTACAGAGGTCCAGATGGACAATATCTGTAGCCCTTCCCGTGTCCACTGATGTAGTCACTCCATCATAGAAGGCCACTAGGTTTGTCAGGCAGGACTTGCCCTTGGTGAAGCCATGCTGACTGTCTCGAATCACCTCCCTGTCCTCCATGTGCCTTAGCATAG
>NW_008825555.1:256898-257224 GCF_000699105.1 Pygoscelis adeliae
GCCCTTGAGCTTCACATTCCCCACCAGCCCCTCCTTGTTGGTGAGAACAAGGTCCAGCATAGCGCCTCTCCTCGTTGGCTCCTCTACCACTTGGAGAAGGAAGTTATCATCGACACGTTCCAGGAACCTCCCGGATTGCTTATGCCCTGCCATGTTGTCCCTCCAACAGATATCGGGGTGGTTGAAGTCCCCCATGAGGACCAGGGCTTGTGAGCGTGAGGCTGCTCCTATCTCTCTACAGAGGGCCTCATGCGCTTGGTCTTCCTGGTCAGGTGGCCTGTAGCAGATCCCCACCATAATGTCACCTGTCCCTGCCTTCACTTTAC
>NW_008825555.1:257342-263179 GCF_000699105.1 Pygoscelis adeliae
TTCCTGAAGAGCCTGTATCCCTCCATCCCAACGCTCCAACCATAGGAGCCATCCCACCACGTCTCCGTGATGCCAATAAGGTCATAGCCCTGCAGGCATGCGCACGTCTCTAACTCCTCTTGTTTTTCTTGCTAAGCATTGTTTTCATCCACTGAAAAAGTCATGTTGGAATTCAACGTTTCCTTTCACTCCCCTTTACTATCATCTTAAACTATTCTTTTAGCTCTCTCTCCACATAGTTTCATCCTGGAAAAATGGGTGAGATTCCAACAAAATATTCTATGGCTGTAGCCTCCTGTGGCCTGCCCTCCCTTCTCATTTGGCAGGCAGAAGTTTCTCATCTGTTTTCCTCCACAAGTTTTTGCATCAGCGATAGAACAGACCACATCTCCCAGTTTCCCTGCCTGTAATCCTTATCTTTGCACAAAGTACAAGATTTACTCTTTTCCATCTTCAGCAACTAGTTTCTGAACACCAGACGTGATAGTTACAGTTGGCTTTGTTCAGTGATTTGAATGTGTTTGAATGATGGTAAGGCTGCACGAAGTTTTCATTTTTAGGTATCAGAAAACCAAAACAGGAGGAAAAAAGCTTTTTTAAAAATATAACTTTCCTATCAAATGTCAAAGCTTTAACAGAATTCCTGCCCTCCCCAGTTCTGGTATTTACTCATGACATGAGAGATTCTCTAATGTCGATTCTTAGAGTTCAGCTCACACTGCAGACTTAACCTGTGTTAGGGCATATTTGATAGGGTCTCTTCACTTCCCATTCACCTTTTTTCATAAAACTTTCTGGAATTTGATATCTTTGAAACTTCTAAGGCCATAGTATTCAATCAGTTCAGTTGGTCAAGTTCAACTATTAGGACGGTACTGTCAAGCACATACATGCACACACATCCATTGTGTCAAAAGATGAGTCTTTTCCTCAGGAAAATATACCTGACTCCTGTAATTCTCTTCCCTTTCATATTTAACCTCACAAAGTACACTGTTGATGAACCACAGCGTGGAGGCTGTCCTCTTTGCCATTCTAGAGACTCTCGTGGAAACCTTTATTTCCTCATCTCTTCAATTTTCTTTCATAAGTTTAAAATGTCTTCCTAGTCAAAGCTGAAAATTAGTATTTTATCCCATTTAGCCTGTTAGTTTTCTTTGACGCAGTCAGTCACACAGTTCTTGGAAATTTCTCTCCCAGCTTCCTCCATTTCTTTCCTACTGGCACTCTGGTCACTCCTATAATATGCCACCCTCACCTTCCTCCAAATTTCTCCAGCACTTCCACAGCAGTCTTTGATCTCCTTCCTTTCTCCTTTCATGTTTTCTTCCCAGGAAACCACACCTGCAGAAACAGTCAACCCCCTTTGCAACACTGATGACTTACATACATGTTTTTCTGCTTTTAGCGCACTTTTTCGGTCCAGAACATGAACTGCCACCAAGTGTTGGATGTCTAAAAACATCTTCAGGAAAACTTAGCTAACAGAGTTCTTAACTGCACTCAGTCTCCCTAATAGCATTCTTTGCCATTCTCTGTGAACCACTGTATGGTCCTGGTGGTCACTTTGCCAGAGGATACCATCTTAAACTCTGACCTCTCTACATGTCTCTACAGGCAGACCATGCTCAAATCATCCTTTCTTTGTGGTATAATACTTCAAGAATATAACTTCAGGATGAAAAAAAAAAAAAAAGAAAAAAAGAAAAGAAAGAAAAAAGGATGCAACTCTTAGCAAGAGTCTTCTCATTTCACATTTCATCTAGCGCAAAACATTTTGTCAAGGTCAGAGTGGACCAGACAGAAACAATATAATCCTACTCATCTGAAACATGGTTGCAAAAACAGTTTTCCAAGACTGTTGCTTTCACCATGTAATCCTTCTCTTTGTATATTCCCCACACTCAGTTGCATCCCATTGAAATTGATTACATTCACAGCTCAACACACCCACATTTCTACCTTGATTTTCCCCATAAGACAAACAACAAAAACCCAAGAGATACGAAGATTCTGTTAACAACAGAAGCATATCTTGACATGCAGGTACATTTGTGGTAAGTCATTGCAATCATTAGGGGAAAACTTAAAATTTCAAAGAGCTAGTTTGTCAAATACATAGCAAGAAGAGCTACCTTTTATGTTATTGGCTGCAATCAACAGGTAAAGGTTCACATGTTTCTAGGCTGCAAACAGTATCTGAATTTAACAATTTTAAGACACTGTAAAATACATATTAACAGACAGCTTCTGCACTAGAAAGTTTATACCCTGAGTACTTCAGGACAAAGTATAATTTGTTTCACAAATGGGTAACAGACACAGATATAAATTGTCTCAGCAAATAAGGAACTGCATTAATTTCAAGTTACATAAATATTTTAGACTCTTGAAATCGAGTCCTGATCTTCCTAAGGTAATACATCAAAGGTACGAGATAGCTTGGAACAGAAACTGGGGAGAGGTGGTGGTCAATCCAACAACCTAACCACAAGACAGTTCTTCCTGTAATTAACAGAGTGCAACATGAAAGCAGTCTTTATCCATGAAAAATCCCAGCTTTCCTACATGTTTGAACCTAGTCAGGTAACTAGGAAAAGTATCAGCTCTGTCTGCAGACTGTTTTGGACACATATCCTCTATATTTAATTAGGAAGGCCTATTCTTTACTGAAGGAAAAATATGAATTTTAGAAATCACATATTCTTTATGGATTCTGAGAAGCTGCTATGTATGAGTTCCTACACATAGTTATTTGCTCTCATATACATGTTCACTACCATGTTAAAGAAAAAAAATATTTTACTACAAGATTTTTCAGGATCAGGACAGAGTATTTACAAGATCTGCAATACTGACAAGCACCTTTTAGATTCCCAATTCTGATTTGGCTTTCATACAGAAAAAAAAAATAATTAAGTGCTAAGTATGCAACAGTCAATGTAGATAAATCCTATGATACCAGCCGGGGTAGGTACAGCTAACAGATTAGCATTCGATTAATACATGCAATCAAAACATCATCTACATGAAATTTGTAATGCCAATCAATACTGCAGTCATACTGCTAATAAGCAATTCCCTTCTAGGTCCAAGATGAATACTGGAGGAAGAATACAAAAAGCCTGCTTACTGCTAAAATCATATGAATTTCTGTGAGCAGGAGAAGTGTTAATATAGTAGAGTTCAGAAAAGACATTGCATTTGCATAATTTTTAGCCTTAATTTTAGTCATATTGCTTCCTTCTGTATGTATTTATATATTTTGATAATAGCATTTAAGCATACTCACATAAAAATTTAAAGATATAATCTATTCAAGACTCTTTCCTCCCACCTCAAACTGCTAGCCACATGTACTGCAGAAAAGCCACACACAGCATAAATTTGTAGACTTTGGTGGCTAAAGTAAGCATGGATACTCATATAAAAGGTAAGAATAAAGGTAATCTAATTTTATCAACCTTCCAGCATTATAGTTACCATACCTGTTCAATTACAGAAAGCAATAATCTATTTGTCATAAGGATTGCTCAAATTAGAAAGCATTTATAGGATCGTGCTCACAGGGCCTCTTTCCACTTCTACCCCAGAAAACAGTGATAGCTCCATCCAATTCCAGTGTGCACACACTACTCGTTGCACATACCTGTTCCCCCACACACACACCCTCCATCCACACAGACCCCTTAGAATTGTTGGCTTGTGAGCTTATTAATGAAAAAACCAGTCACCTCAATATAATTATTTTCTCATGTATTTAACTAGACAGAGAGTCAGGCGTAATTTCAAATCAACAAGTAACTGAAAACTTAAGCTCAATACTAGCATTCCCTATTTTCCTCAAAGAATAACTAAAATCTACACAAGAGGAAAATTTTTCACAATGAGAACAATCAGCTATTGGAGCAATCTCCCCAGGGAAGTGGTGGATTCCCCAACATCGGACACTTTTAAGATTCAGGTGGACAGGGTGCTGGGCCATCTTGTCTAGACTGTGCTTTTACCAAGAAAAGTTGGACCAGATGATTCTTGAGGTCCCTTCCAATCTGGTATTCTATGATTCGATACATCTGCCTTTTTTGTTCTTATGTACCCCTGCTTGCAGAGGTTCATGAAAACCTCTACATACAAGAGGTTCAAAACAATCATACAAAATACATCTAATAGAATCACAATAGCAACTTAGCTCTCATTCATCAAAGTATTCCTGTCTTGATGGACCTGCAGGACATTCCTTGTACTCTACTGATCTTCCTGACAACGCTCATTAAACTCGCTCTTAAAATATTAATATTGGAAAAGAATCATTGGAATATTTTATAAAGATCTGCAAAACATGCAATCAGTCCTTAAAGAAAATTCACATAATAAATGCTCTCTGAAAAGCACTAAGTGCATACATTCCTTCTGTTTCAAGGAAGCAATATAAAAACCTTGTGTTTATTCAAATAAAGTCACATGTTATAGGCTTACTTCTCTCCCCCGCCCAAACAAATTGATGTCTTATCAGCTCTGCAACGTCTGATCTCTCTCCAGGTCAGACAGATCAGAGGATTTAACCTGTGTTATCCTTATAAAATCACATATGAAATACTGCACAGAACATATATCTATGAATCCCATTTAAACTGCGTTTAATAAAACACAAATATTTATTGTAAAGCATAATAGACTATTAGGAAAATAAAGACCTTCAGATCTCCCTGTTGTTTCTGTTCACTTCTAGTGATAACAAAGATATTAAATTCTGGAAGTCTACCAAACAGTTACATTTTATTATGAACAGGTATGATTTAAGTACTGCCAATAAATTCTACGTATTTAGTTATGGTTGACATTTATGATGTTACTTAAAGAATAATAAATGCCTTAACTTGAAATACACGCATGCCTTTAGGAAGTGAGCCAAATATCAAAGGAAGCATTTAGTAACTTGCATAAGAACAAATATCTTCTATCATCTAGAAAGGTTAATGAAAACACATTTTCTGAGGTTTTTGAACTGCAGACAAATGTGACAGAAAAAGAGAGCATTTACTGTCCAGAAGGGAACAGAGAAAGTAAATTATTATACAATATTCCCTACATACCTTAACTGCTAGTACAGTATTTTAATGTTTCTTTCATAGTATGCATTAGATAATTTGAAACTTATTGAATGAGTTATTTCTGAAGCCTGTTACAGCATACTTGCATTTTAACCTTTTATGCAAAAACAATTACCTCTGTATTATACTATTGTGCAAGTGCAGGGAAAGAAATGCTCGAAAAATACTCCACTGTTTCAGATTCACCTCATATTTCCTCAGACCTATTCCACAGTCAATCACAAGAAGTGCATTACGGAATACATGTCAAAGCAAAACTAAAAAATTTCATTTAGTACCCATGAATTTCCGCCACAACAGTAGTAGATGGGAGATTCTGCAGCAACAATCACTTCCCAGAAACTGTTCACTTGCACGTTTATTAAATACACTCCCCTTATTCTCCCTCCTATAACGGGCTGATAATCCGCTTGCAGCAGCCTCGGGCCAGTTCCACCGGCAACACAACTCGATGTTCCTGCAGTTCACGTGCAAGTTCCCAAATAAAAACAAACTCCCCACCCCCCACCAACGGGGGGTTGCGCTACAAAAAACAAGACTCATTGAAAAGTTTTCCGGGAGGCAGAAACCAACAGAGTTCCATTCAAGAAAACTGAGCGTTTCGGGCATCCCTCCAGGCTCTACTGAACAGCCCTCTCTTCAGTAAAAAGGAGTTTCTTAAATCCCATCAACCCAAACCTAATGTTAACTTATGTGGAGCGAGGAAAAGAGGGTGAGAGGGAAAGA